>NC_053157.1:230021905-230037024 GCF_016835505.1 Polypterus senegalus | reverse complement strand
CTGTGTAATTATATTATCAGGGTGCTGACCTTTTAGAGCAAATCCCATATTCATATTCAAGTTTATCAGTTATTTTAGGTTCAAGGTTTTTATTTTGCCATATTCTATACAATAAAATGTGATTCATTTTTTTTACTCTCAGCTGTAACCACACTAAAAAAGAACAAATTAAAAGTCGAAACCAAAGGGTTCATATTCAGAAAACAATTCAGAGCATTAGGGTTAAATTCCAGAAGACAACATTTCCAACATTTCCAGAATTTGATGTAAAGATGGAAAACTCCCAAATAATAGCATGTTGTTATTTAAGGCCTGCACACTTCAAACAAAGCCTGAATACCACAAGAAAGGCTCAAGGCCTACAAAAAGGGAGAGGACACCATACAACACCTGGCTCAATATAAGAAAGAGTTATTATATTTTATAAATTAAATGAAGTCAGAAAAGGTTCAGAATTTTGGAAAGTATTGAGAAATGATTATTATTAATTAATTATTATTATTAATTCATACCCAAACAATGCTAAAACATATTCAAATACAATATACACTTCAAAATTGAAAGTGGAAAATGCAAAGACAAAGGTCATAACAGCAAACCAGAAAACATCAAATCCCACCCTGAAGAGAGAGATCAACAACAGGAGCGTAACGAGACGCACCATGGGGGTCTCACACCACTGCTCATGCTTGAGGCCTATTGGCGCCTTGGGTAATCTGCACAGCAGCAACAGCTACTCTGACTAGCATACAAAATATCAGAAACACAAATTATATAAAATTTCAAAGCAATTACAAAAAAATTCAAAGAGTTATATCACTTAAGGAAAACATTTACATAGAAAAATATGACAAACATTCAATAATGAAACAAAGTGCTAAAATACAGAAAATCATGACTGAATAATGATTATTGAAACTGTGACACAACATTATTATTTATTTAATTCTTTAGTATTTTATTACTTTACACATTTTTTAATATTTTATTCATTTTTTTTAACCAGTAAACTCCTCAATATACCCAGGGTCGGGTGCTGATGGTTATCCTCCCTCTTGTAGAGCTTTATGATATTTCTGCACATTTCATTTTGTTCTGCCAGCTTCCCATTTCTGCAGTCTGAAGCCATCAGATAACATCTGGGGACTGGCTGAGCTTAGGTGGTCGTCTGCTGGGCAGGACACTCATGGTATGGCCGGCTTCTTGGGCATTTTTGGAGGCATGACACTCATTTTACCATTTAAGGACTCCATCCCATAACAACAGCGTTGTGTGCTTAGCACTGTCCTGCACTCTTTGTTCACCTAAGACTGTGTGACCAGAGACGACTCCAACTCCATTATTACATTTGCTGATGACACCAACATCACAGGTCTGATGACAAGACAGCTTAGTGAAAAGAGGTCTGTCTGCTGACTCAGTGGTGTCAGGGCCACAATCTGACCAGTAATGTCAGTAAAGTCAAACAAGGAGCTGCTCAGAGACTTCAGGAGGCAGAAGACGCTCCCATCTACCTCAGAGGGTGTTATTGAAAGGGTAGGCTGATGAATTGAAGTTACTGTCTGATTTGTCCCTCAGTGTGACAGAAATGTCAAGACAAATTAATCTCCAAAGCAACAACAAAAAATACATGAGGTATAAAGCAATTTCAGTAACTCTAGACAGATTAATAAAGTACAAAATAAGTGAATTCAGACTGTAAGATGGTATTTATGTGTTCACCAAATACATCAAGGAGACAAAGCTGAAACTTCTACCCTCCTATATGTACTTCGCTTATTTGTTATTTTATAAATTTCTCAACACACCCGAAAAAAATGATACCTATCATGTACTCGATAGTAAAGCCTGCGAAAAGCATTTTGTCACAAATTATCAACATGAAGAAAATTGTTTCCACAAATTTATTGAGTTCAATTGTAAAATATGTCAGCTAAGAATGTAAAGCTGAAATACCTGATTTATGAATTCCTCAATGCCAAAAACTTTTTTTTATAACAAATATACAGTACATAGAATGGTGCTTTACTTTAATCTTCTGCAAAGTTCAACTGAACCCTCAGATTAACCGTTAATCATCACAACTTGTCCTCCTCTCTGTTAACTTTCCAAACCAGAGACTGTACCTCGCTACTTCAAATATGACCAATATACTCAGCATCTCTCCTCTGCACATGTCCAGACCAATGCAATCTCTCCTCTCTGACTTTGTCTGCCAACCTGACCTGACCCTCTACTGTCCTCATTTCTAATCCTGTCCATCCTCATCACACCCACTTCAAATCTTAACAACTTTAAGTCTTCCACCTCCAGCTGTGTCTCCTGTTTTTTTTGTCAGTGCCACCGTCTACAACCCATAAAACATAGCTGGTCTCATTACCGCCTCCTGTCTAATCTCCTCCGCCAACCTGTCCATCACCATCATAAATATAATAGGGCACAGAGCCGATCCCTGATGTAACCCCACTTTCATCTTGTTTAGTTTGTAGTGTCACACATTTTTTATAGCAGATGAAATGACGGTGGCATTAACTGCTTTCAATGCAGTGTCCTACACCAACCCGATAAAGGAATGGAAGCTTCAAATTCGTTCTATGATTGTAATGAGCACTTTTTCATCTGCACGTCCATTCATTTTTTAACTGGTGGATACATTTCAGTGTTGAAGGTGAAACCTCCTCGCACCATCCAGCTACACTTACGGGCACAGTGACAGTGGTGACAACAGTCATAGTAATTATAAGCCGAGGCAAGTTTCACACAAAGTGGTTGTTTGGCTTATCTAAATCATCGATGAAATGAGCTGCTCCATTTGTTAATAGTAATATAAAATGTGTTTAGGATTTCAGTGCTTGAAGTGCATTTCCCAATAAATACAAAACAGCACTGCTTCATCGCTGAATACGAATCTCTCAAATCACACTAAATTTGTGTTTTTTCATTTGTTCTTTGAAGGCAAACTAATGTTTATGAGCAACACCCCTAAATGTGAAAAACGTGGAAAAAGCACTGATGACGTCATAAATTAGAAGGGTACGTTAGTGAAAGTAACGCAGTCTCTCAGTTACGATGAATTGACTACGGGTAACTTCTGTAAGTCTGGCTAAGCAGTATTGACTCAAGCGATAAATGTTACTCTTATTTTGTTAACAAACTAATGATCTAAATATAAATCTTACATTAGAAAATGTTTCAAATCAGAGTGTTCCTCTGACAAGCCAGTTTTAATTTAATTTTGTTACAAAAACAGCTTTTAAGGGTTTGTTTAAGTGTAAGTATCCTCAATTATTTTGGAATTCAGTAATTCAACAGCACAGACATAATAATCATTTTTCAGTTTTTACTTTTATAATTTTAAGAAATATTTTCATTCGCTGGAGAAAGAATTTCAGAGAATAAATTCCAAATGTGCACCTCGTCAGATAAATCAGAGAGTCCATGATGATCTCGTTCTTTACAGACCCAATGCTGAAATGAAATGTGTGCTGCTCAGTCCAGCCTTACAGCAGCGTAACTAAGGCACGTTGAAGGCCAGAAAACTGTGATGACAGAGCAGAGCTGCCGTTATCTGACCAAGAGCTTGTGGAGTAAATCCATCCTACACCTCCTCTTTATTTTATGTTCATTAGAATTACTACATGTGGTTTGGCTCATTAGTGTACATGTTAGGATAAGAGTTTAGAGGTGCTGTATACTCTGTGCATATTCATAGGTTAAACAAGATATCCATTTGATTTTAACTTTATTTGTAGTTGAATGAAAGTAAAATTAATTTATTTTTGGCCAACTAAAACTAACAATAATTAAATAACTAAATTATGATTAAAACTAAAATGCAATTTTGTCAGAAGACTAAGACTAAATCAAAGAGTATTGTCAAAATAAACACGGCTCTCTCCTTGGGTAAACTCTCCACCACTTCATCCAACTCACTCCAGAAATCTTCTTTCTCATCCATCACACACCCAGCTTGTGTGGCGTATGCACTGACAACATTCATCATCACACCTTCAGTTTCCAGCTACATCACTCTGTCTGACACTCTTTCAACTCCATAACACTCTTGACATACTGCTCCTTCCCTACCCCATTTCTCCTCCATGATAGAACAATTTGAACCCCCCTCTGATCCACCTGGCCTCACTCTCTTGTACACACAATATATCAACCTTCCTTCTCTCCTCCATATTTGCTAACTCTCTCCCCTTACCAGTCATACTGCCAACATTCAAAGTCCCCCCAGTTCCACTCTCTTTACCTTCCTCTTCTCCTCCTGCCTGCAGACACGCTTCCCTCTCTTTTCTCCTTCGCCAACAGTAGCCCAATTCCTGCCAGCTCCCTGTTGGCTAACAGTACTGGTGGTGGTCTCAACCCATCCGGTATGGAAATCTGTATTGTTGTTGTTATACTGATCTGGCAAAATTTTACACCGGATGCCCTTCCTGACGTAACCCTCCCCATTTATCTGGACTTGAGACCACCATGAAGAATCACACTGGTTTGTACACCCCCTGTGGCTGGGTTAAAATTCTGACACATGATTTATGTTATTAGTGTAAACTATTATTAAAAACAGAAAGGATTAAAGTAAAAAGAAAAATAAATTAAACTTCACGGAATGAATGAAAACTGGACAGCCTATGTAACCTTTTTACAAGTGGAAAGTACAAAATAGGCAAAATTCAAAATGAGAAGAAGGGATATTGACATAAAACGGGAAAACAATCTAACAGCAGATTTACGGAGCTATAAACAGAAGCCCAGAGCAATTGGGTCGTTTATACAGCCAGATATAAGGGGGGCCGTTATTGACCAGGGCAGGTGTTGTAATTGGTGTTGCACTTTTGTGATGTTGTCTTCTATTTTGTTACTAAGTTCTTCTCCTCAGAGTTGCCGTCCATCAACACAGCTTTACAGAGTATTGACCTGCAAGTCACGAGAGAAAATTCCAGTCTTGTTCTCTCCTCTAATGAAACACGAACATAAGATACGGTCCGCAAAGTACCAGGATTGGAGAATTTCTCATGGAGGGTCTTGTGTTTAGATGAAGTGAAGGTCTTTGATACACGTTATTGTTTGACTGTGATTTGCCAGGTTTGCTGTTACTGATTTTATTGATTTATAAGTATTAATAATTTGCAATGATTTCTGTTTTTCCACAGATTCAGCTGGTCAGGGATCTTTCACTTCCTTCTAGTTTGAACAAAGCGGAGATTGTTTTTGAAGATGGAGTGACACAAAGTTCAGCAGTGCACAGGATATTGGAAGCTGGTACCCCTTCTCTCATCTTGGGTCTAAAATATAAGGGGGCTTTAAAAAAGTCCCAAAGGGTGTCATGATTTGGGTTGAAATTTCAGATTTTATAGCCTGTTCTTGTTATGGCAGCCATTTTGTGTACTGTTGTCAGGGTCACGCTCTGCGTTTCTAGGGGTGTGGTTTCTGGGGTTGTGACCTTGAATTAATTAGCAGATGAGATAAACGGTCAGCCATTTCCACGGAGCCTTATGTGACCTGCAGATAAAACCTTACCTTATATTTTGACTTCTCATGTGATTTTGTTTCTTGTATTGTCTGACTTTCAACTTATTGCATGTTATTTGATTGTGATTTTGGCCTCTCGTCTGGGTTTGGGCTCTTTGTTTTATTATTATTTTTTTATTTTGTTTTGCCATTTGTTTACATATTTTGATTTACTCTACAAATTAGTTATCTGTTTTTCTGCTGAGAAAGGACATATCATTGGATACAACTGAGATGTGGAGTACTTTCAGACACAAGAAAGATATGAAGGCGGAAATAAAACTAAAGAAACAAGAAGGAAGAATGCAAGTATCTTTGGAATAACTGGCAGGGACAGTGAATTAGTTAATGGTCGCAGTTAATACCTCGGCAAATCCAGCTCCTGCTCCAAGTTTCAGTCACCATTATGAACCTCAGATTCGGGAG
Organism: Polypterus senegalus; assembly: GCF_016835505.1. Classification (NCBI taxonomy): domain Eukaryota; kingdom Metazoa; phylum Chordata; class Cladistia; order Polypteriformes; family Polypteridae; genus Polypterus; species Polypterus senegalus. The sequence goes on along the minus strand of NC_053157.1, from coordinate 230,031,078 downwards.
ACCCTAATGAGCATCACGGTTTCCTAAATCAATGTCACATGGTCTTTGAAGCCCAAATTAAAATATATTCGGGCAATCGGACACAATATTGTTTTTAATATTTCTGCTGGATAACAAAACCTCTTCAATGGGCAACACTAAGAACAACACTAAGAATCAGTGGTGCATTTCATTGGCTATGTTTCTTTTCAGGAATTTTGGAAAATATTCGATATACCTGTCTGTTTGAAAGTAGAGACCAACAGACTACTAGCTTGTCATCAGGGATCAAATCCCATACATGTTTAAATTGTGGAGTTGAGGATGTTAGGTACGGTGACTCGTTGGGATGATGTGGCATTAATTCTGTTGTTTAGGTGAGGATTAAGCTCTGAAATAATGAATGAGTTAGTCAGCCACAATACTGGTAACACACTTAATGAGGTGTAGAGGTAGGCCAAAAGGTGGGTACACGTCTATCAGAGAGAAAATTAGCATGGAAATGGGAAAGAGGACCTACCTTTAGGCCAAGTGAATCAAGACCACTCTGGGCCTATGGATGTGGGCAAAACAGCAATTAGCAGCACTGATTAAAGGATTAGCTCTACGTTGGGCTAAAGGGTGGGGATGTGTAGTCAAACTCTGTACAAAGACCATCTTGTATGTCCTTGTGTGGTTCATAATGCTAACTGTCACAGACGCTCTGATTGATTCAGGCTTGGAGTAGAGTTTTATTAGCTCCTCCATGATTGAGCTTCACATATCACACCAGGACATCTTCAGTACAAACCTCAAGTCCATTCCATTGATAGTCAGCACATTGGCTCTGGGCGTTTAGATTAGGCTACACCTGTGCCCTCAGTCAAGATAGGAATCTTTCTGAGATTTTATTGATTTTATTAAAATCAAATAACATTCCATACAAATAAGTCAAGTTTTACAAACCTAGGTTCAAAACAAATCAACCTCCACCCATGAGAAAGAGAGCTAGGCCAGCCAGAGTAAAACCTTAAGAAAGTAAAAATAATTAAATAGATAAATTAATAAATGAATTAAATAGAGTAAAAAGAGAGATGAGAGAATCTGCTTCCTCAGTTAAAAAGCTTATTCTAAAATGTTATTGATTAGATCCTGCCAGGTTTTAATAAAGTTCTGTACAGATCCTCTAAGTGCGAATTATATTTTTTGCATTTTCAAGTAGGGTATAACATCAGTTACCTACTGACTTAAAAGACGAGAGTCAGGATTCTTCCAGTTGAGCAAGAAAAGTCTACATGCTAATAGTGAAGTAAAGGGGACTGCAGTTTGTTTGTTTGTCCTTCTCAACTTTAACACTAGAATTACCAGAGCCTACGAAAAAACTCGTAATTCCGCCCCACCTTAAATCGCTTCTTAAATCCCTTCACACCTCTCCGCCAGCGCCCTTTGTCTTCTAAATGTGCTGATAAAGAGAAGCTAGGAGCAGCCGGCTATTCCATCCCCCACCAATTTAGAACGCACGAACTTCTCTCAGCTCACGCCTTAATTGAGTATCTGGGAGTGAAGTGGAGTTTTAGAGTGGAAATAATAGATCGTTGTTTGGAACAAACGCATCTCATGTCTGTTCCGTTTCTACAGTAATCTGTGTCAAACACATTGTTAAAACAGAAACGTTATTTATATTCTAGTAGTTGATGACAAAATGTAGGCATAAACTATATAGTGTATGAAGCCTGAAGTCCAAATAGCAAAGAAACATTTTCACAAGAATAACACAATTGCGCTTTTATTCAAAAATATAACTGCAGAAACAAAAGCCGCTTAACATGCGACATTGACACCAGTTTACTGTAACTGCCTCCGTGGTTCAATAGACTTAGCCCCCGCTTGGGAATCAAAGGGTCACGAGTTCGATCCTGCACCCCTCCGTTTCGAGTAGTAAACTGCTCTTAGTCTTACTGTTTTAGAATAAAAGCATACATTTGATTTCAGTCTGTAACAGCCGGTGCAATTTATGATCCTTGTAAAGGTTAGCTTTTTTTTATTCACTTTTCATTCTCTCAGTCGTTCAGAATCAATCCATACAAAGTCGCTATAGCTCTGCAGTGTACCACGATCCATACTAACGCCAAACACCCCCGTTCTGACACACAACGCTGGTGAAGCTGCCTTCTTCGTATCTCACCATCACTTGACTTTCTTTTTATTCAGTTTTATTGAGTGTTCCTGCCAGTCCCCGCATTTTGCTGTATGCTGTTTCTTTTGTACTCCAGGACATGCAGAGGAAAGAATGGTAAAGACAAGTAACTTCGGCGCTAAATGCAATCATCAGACACTCCCCATCTGCCCGTGTCGTTCAAACACAGGAACATATATTGGTGTAAAGTATAACAAAAGTGCACTTTTATTCAAGTGCACTTTTCCATCGCCTTTTCCTGTAAGAAGCAATGTCTCTATGCTGTGGTTTCTATTACACACCTGAAAGAAAGAGACAATACATGTGAACATATCCAGCATACAGCAACATGCGGGACTGGCAGGAACACTCAAAAAATGAATAAAAAGAAAATCAAGTGACAGTGAGATACGAAGGCAGCTTCGCCAGCGTCTGTGTGTCTGAACCCTTTGGGGGGGGGTGTTAGTATGCATCGTGGTACAACGCAGAGCTATAGCGCGTCTGTATTCTGTTTTTTGTACTCCAGGACGCAGAGGAGAGAATAGTAAAGAGCAGTAAGTTCGCGCTATATGCAATTATCAGACACTCCCCATCTGCCCGTTGTTTTGTTATACTTTTCAATACTTTTATACTGCTCAACGGCATGCTCAAAAATACACGTAATGCCACGAAAAGTACACGCAGACACTTCATTTTGCAAACAAAACAAGTGCACTTTTATTCAAAACTACCTGTGTAACCGAAGAAAAAAGAAAGCAAGTTACAGTAGGCGATTGATACGACAGCTTGCATGGTGCAATGCTAAGAAGTGCAGATTTTCATTTCGTGCCATATAAAATAATCACATTCAAATATTAACAGTTCCCACACACCCAAGGACCGTCCTTCCTACATTTACGACACGTGTACTTGTTGCCGTGTACACACCTCTCTGTGCTATGGTTTCTATTACACTGAATGAGCACCTGACACTGTACTTTCTTCCCTGGGGGAAGGTCCCGCATCAGAGAATTTCCAGTTCCTGCATAAATTCACACCTGATCTGACGCTGTTCGCTTTCAAATAATATTGCATTAGTGCGATTATATTTTCACATATATTGTCTCTTTCTTTCAGGTGTGTAATAGAAACCACAGCATAGAGAGACATTGCTTCTTACAGGAAAAGGCGATGGAAAAAGTGCACTTGAATAAAAGTGCACTTTTGTTATACTTTTACACCAATATATGTTCCTGTGTTTGAACCACACGGGCAGATGGGGAGTGTCTGATGATTGCATATAGCCGGTTACTGGTCTTTACCATTCTTTCCTCTGCATGTCCTGGAGTACAAAAGAAACAGCATACAGCAACATGCGGGACTGGCAGGAACACTCAATAAAACTGAATAAAAAGAAAATCAAGTGACGGTGAGATACTAAGAAGGCAGCTTCCCAGCGCTTGTGTGTCAGAACCGGGTGGGTGTTTGGCGTTAGTATGCATCGTGGTACACTGCAGAGCTATAGCGCGACTTTGTATGGATTGATTCTGAACGCTAACCTTTACAAGGATCATAAATTGCACCGCTGTTACAGACTGAAATCAAATGTATGCTTTTATTCTAAAACAGTAAGAATAAGAGCAGTTTACTTCTCAAAACGGAGGGGCGCAGGATCGAACTTGTGACCTCTTGATTCCCAAGCGGGGGCTGAGTCTATTGAACCACGGAGGCAGTTACAGTAAACTGGTGTCAATGTCGCATGTTAAGGCGGCTTTTTGTTTCTGCAGTTATATTTTTGAATAAAAGCGCAATTGTGTTATTCTTGTGAAAATGTTTCTTTGCTATTTGGACTTCAGGCTTCATACACTATATAGTTTATGCCTACATTTTGTCATCTACTACTAGAATATAAAAAACGTTTCTGTTTTAACAATGTGTTGACACAGATTACTGTAGAAACGGAACAGACATGAAATGCGTGTGTTCCAAACAACGATCTATTATTTCCACTCTAAAACTCCACTTCACTCCCAGATACTCAATCAAGGCATGAGCTGAGAAGTTCGTACGCTCTAAATTGGTGGGGGATGGAATAGCCGGCTGCTCTAGCTTCTCTTTATCAGCACATTTAGAAGACAAAGGGGCTGGCGGAGAGGTGTGAAGGGATTTAAGAAGTTTATTTAAGGTGGGACGGAATTAGGAGTTTTTCAGTAGGCTCTGGTAATTCTAGTGTTAAGCCCCTTTGTGAGCCCACCTGACACAATTGTTAGTGGGTTAGGAGAGTTTGTGACACCAATGCTGTCTGAGGGGCATTTAAAGATTTTGGTCCAGAATGATGTTAGTTTGGAGCTCACCAACTAAAACATGTGGCCCAGTGAAGCTGGAACTCGACTGCAATGTTTACAGGTTGGACCTTGACCAGAAAACATTTTAGACAATTTTAAATGAGACAGATGCACTCAATATATAATTTTAAGTTGAATAATTCTATGCTTTGCGCATTTGGAGCTCACGTGAATTCTCTGCATTGCTACCTTCCACTCCTTTTCTGAGATGTTGACTGAGAGATCCTTTTCCCACTGTACTCTTGGATCTTTGAAAGGGAGGGACTGTAAAACGGTTTTATACATTACATAAATGCTGTCAGAGTCCTCAAGACTGAGCAATATTTTTTCCAGCATAAAGGGAGGTGGGGGGTGAGGAAAATTGGGCAGGTTCTGTTTAACAAAATTTCTAATTTGAGGATAGTGAAAGAAATGTGTTGCTGGAAATTTAAATTTGGAATGTAATTGTTCGTAGGATGCAAAGACGTTGTCTATGTACTGATCTCTAAATGATTTAATACCAAATATTTTCCAGACATTAAAATCTGCATATGTTTAGGGTTGTATAAGGTGGTTCTCGTCAGGAGGTGCCACAGTTCAATGCTTCTTTATCTTAAAATGCTTCCTACATTGGTTCCATATTCTGAGTGAGTGAAGCACAATTGAGCAGTTAGTATATTGGCAATAACTTATACTTATTGGGTTACAATGCAAGGAATGTAAAGAAGTACTGCCGGATTTTATTTCTATTGCAAACCAAGCCTGTGTATGTTCATCTATTTGTGTCCATGTCTGGGTTTTTATAGCTTGTATCTTTGCTGCCCAGTAATAAAATTGAAAGTTAGGTAGAGACATGCCACCTTCTGCATTTGGTCTTTGCAGGGTCGTCATTTAGATACGTGGATGTTTTGAATTCCAAATAAATGAGGTTATGGTTGAATCTAATTTATTAAAAAAATATTTATTGATGTATATTGGAATGCTTTGAAATAGAAAGAGAAGCTTAGGAAGGATATTCATCTTAACAATGTTAATTCTTCCAACTAAAGTGAGATGAAGGATAGACCATCTATGCAAGTTTTGCTTCATTTTTTCCAATGCAGATAGCACAATATTGCTGATAGAGCTTTATGTTTACTTGTGATGTTTACTACTAGATATTTAAACTGATCCGCAATGATTAAAAGGAATGTGTCCAATCTAATATTGTGTGGTTGAGAATTAACTGGAAAGAGCACACTTTTACTCAAGTTAATTCTAAGACCAGAAATCATTTGAAATTATGCACAGTATTTTTGTGGATCTGATATTTACATTACCATATTATCTGCATATTGAGAAATTTTCTGTTCAAGTCCTTCTCTGATAATCCTCTTTATCTCAAAAGCATTTTGACAGTGAACTGCCAGTGGCTCATTGGCTATTGCAAACAGCAGTGGTGAAAAGGGGCATCCTTGTCTAGTACCACATTCTACTTTGAAGTAGTCTGAAATAATGTTGTTATTACAAACTGAAGCTTCTGGACTCGTATACAGTAGTTTGATCCTTTCCCAAATGTTTGGGCCAAACCCAAATTTATCCAATATGGTGAAAAGGTAGTTCCATTCAACCATATCAAATTCTTTTTCTGCATACAACGATAACAATATCTCTGGGGTGTTTGACTTTGCTTGTAAATATATCACATTAAACAGGCATCGAAGATCAGAAACTAAGTGTCTGCCTTTAATAAATCCAGGGTCTTGTGATATTAGTGAAAGAAGTACTTTCTCCATCCTTCTAGCTAGAACTTTGGAGAGTATCTTTACATATTTGTTCAAAATTGAGATTGGTCTGTATGATGCACATTTTAATAAGACCTTTTTTGCTTATGAAACACAGTAAATAAAGCTTGACGAAAAATTTGAGGTAGAATTTTAATGTCTCTAGCTTCTGTAAATGTTGTTAATTAAAGGGGAGCTAACTTAGTTGCCCATTTTTTATTAAATTCGGTAGGGTAACAATCAGGGCCTGCTGCTTTCCCACTCTGAAGTGAGTTTATAGTATCTAGTAATTCTGATAGTGCCTGAGGTTTATCCAATTCCTCTGCACTAAGAGTATCTAGTTGTGGTATCTGTAATGCATTCAGAAGTGCATTAGGTTGTGTCTTCTCTTCTTTAAATTCAGTAGAATATAAGGATTTATAGTAGTCTCTAAATGTGTGCATTATAATATTATGATCAATGATTTTGTCTCCATTCGTGTTGGTAATTGCTGGGATTGTGCATTGAACATCCTGCTTGTGGATCTGTTGAGCTAAAACCTTATTAGCTTTCTCTTCATGTTCATAGTAATGATGTCTTGATGTAAAAATGAGTTGTTCAGTTTCATTAGTTGTCAAGAGGTTGAGTTCTGAATGCAGAGCCTGTCATTTCCTCTGAAGTGCTTCATTTGGACACATGGCATCTTCTTGATTTATTCTGGTAATTTCTCTGATTAGCTCTGATATCTTAATGGCTTCCAATTTATTTTTTTGTGTAAGATATGAGATCATATGTCCTCTTAACAAGGCCTTCAGAGTTTCCCAGAGTAATCCTGCAGAAACGATAGATAGATAGATAGATAGATAGATAGATAGATAGATAGATAGATAGATAGATAGATAGATAGATAGATACTTTATTAATCCCAAGGGGAAATTCATATAATCCTGCAGCAGTATACTGATACAAAGAAACAATATTAAATTAAATAGTAATAAAAATGAAAAAATAAAAATAAAAAAGCAGACAATAACTTTGAGTAATGTTAGCATTTAGTCCCCCAGGTTGAACTGAAGAGTCGCATAGTGTGGGGGAGGAACGATCTCCTCAGTCTGTCAGTGGGGCAGGACAGTGACAAAAGTCTTTCACTGAAGCTACTCCTCTGCCTGGAGGTGACACTGTTCAGTGGATGCAGTGGATTCTTCATGATTGACAGGAGTTTGCTTAGTGCCCGCCGCTCTGCCACAGATATTAAACTGTCTAACTTTACTCCTACAATAGAGCCCGCCTTCTTAACAAGTTTGTCCAGGCGTGAGGCGTCTTTCATTTTTATGCTGCCTCCCGAGCACACCACAGCGAAGGAGAGGGCACTAGCCACAACCGTCTGGTAGAGCATCTGCAGGATCTTATTGCAGATGTTGAAGGATGCCAACCTTCTCAGAAAGTATAGTCGGCTCTGACCTTTCTTACACAGAGCATCAGTATCGTCAGTCCAGTCCAATTTGTCATCCAGCTGCACTCCCAGATATTTATAGGTCTGCACCCTCTGCACACAGTCACCTCTAATGATCACAGGGTCCATGAGGGGCCTGGGCCTCCTAAAATCCACCACCAGCTCCTTGGTTTTGCTTATGTTAAGATGTAAGTGGTTTGAGTCGCACCATTTAACATTTAACTTTGATTAGCTTCCTGTACTCCTCCTCCTGCCCACTCCTGATACAGCCCACAATAGCAGTGTCATCAGCGAACTTTTGCACGTGGCAGGACTCCGAGTCATATTGGAAGTCTGATGTATATAGATTGAACAGGACCGGAGAATGTACAGTCCCCTGCAGCGCCCCCATGTTGCTGACCACAATGTCAGACCTGCAGTTCCCAAGACGCACATATTGAGGTCTGTCTGTAAGATAGTCCACGATCCATGCCACCAGGTGTGAGTTTACTCCCATCTCAGTCAGCTTGTCTCTAAGGAGCAGAGGTTGGATGGTGTTGAAGGCGCTAGAGAAGTCCAATAACATAATTCTTACAGCACCACTGCCTCTGTCCAAGTGGGAGAGGGATCAGTGTAGCATATAGATGATGGCATCCTCCGCTCCCACCTTCTCCTGGTATGCGAACTGCAGAGGGTCGAGGGCATGGCGGACCTGTTGCCTCAGGTGGTGAAGCAGCAGCCGCTCCATGGTCTTCATCAGGCGTGACGTCAGAGCAACAGGCCGGAAGTCATTCAGCTCACTAGGACGTGATACCTTTGGGACTGGGGTGATACAAAATGTTTTCCAAAGCCTTGGGACTCTCCCCTGTTCCAGGCTCAGGTTGAAGATGCGCTGTAGAGGACTCCCCAGTTCCAATGCACAGGCCTTCAGCAGTCGTGGCGATACACCATCTGGACCCGCTGCTTTGCTGGCATGAAGTCTTCTCAGCTCTCTGCTCACATGGGCTGCTGTAATTGTGGGTGGGGATGTCTCACCTATGCTGGTATCAGCAGAAGGATGGTTGGAGGATGCAGTACTCCGAGGTGAGAGTGGGTTAGGGTGATCAAACCTATTAAAGAAGTTGTTCATTTGGTTTGCTCTCTCCACGTCTGTCTCGATGGCGGCACCCCGCTTCGAGCTGCAGGCAGTGATAATCTTCATCCTATCCCACACTTCCTTCATGCTGTTGTTCTGCAACTTCTGCTCCAGCTTTCTCCTGTACTGCTCTTTCGCCGCCCTGAGCTGGACTCTGAGTTCCTTCTGCATGCGCTTGAGCTCATGCTGATCACCGCCTTTAAAAGCCATTTTCTTCTGGTTCAAAAGGTCTTCGATGTCACTTGTAATCCATGGCTTGTTGTTAGCATAGCAGCGTACTGTTCTTACTGGAACTACAATGTCCATACAGAAGTTGATGTAATCAGTTGTGCATTCAACAGCCTCTACAATGTTTTCGTGACCCCAGCAATATATCCCAGTCTGTACTTCCAAAGCAGTATCTCAGAGCCTGCTCTGCCTCAGGGGA
>NC_053157.1:229829960-230021405 GCF_016835505.1 Polypterus senegalus | reverse complement strand
ATCTTTGTTTAATCCTTACAGTCTTCCTTCAGCAAGTGGAGGTCCTAGATCATTGATAATGTTACCAGCAGTTTCAACCACTGGAGGAATATTCAGACATGTTAGATGATTTTTTGACCTCTAATAAGTCGGTAAGCATGTTTGGCCTACAGAGGTAAATGTTTGACTGGATGGAGGGCATAAAATCATTTGAGAATCACAGGAGTGTCCTGAGTTTAAGGAGGCAGGATGTCCCATTCTTGAAAACTTGTCCTTACTTTATGGTTCCCGTTATTATAATTTCATTAAAAGTTCTGTTTTAATTTTGTATGACTAAAGAAAGGGTCTTTTCTAAAGTGTGGTTATCTTACTCGCTCTTTCTATTAATTCACAATGTCACCAAACTCACATCAGATTCTCAAACGTCTCCTATAAAATGTCAAGGACTTTGATGTTTTTCTACTTATTTCATTAATTGTCTGTTTCTCTTTTAGGTCAAAAGACCCCATCCAGACCAATCATTTTCAAAAAAGAAGAATTTAAAGAATGTCTTCTAATGTAAAATAAAGAGAAATGCAATAGAAAACAAAGACCTGCCTGCCTCTTTGTCTTCTTGTCTGACTCTCACTCTCTGATTATCTACTTGATTTATTTTTTCTTGTCCAGAACGTCTTTGTTGGTCTTTTACACCCTGAGGTCATTTTCAGTAATTTCCTCCTGACAGGACAGCACCATAATAAAGCCTTGTTATCCAATATATAAAGGAAGGACGGTGATTATTCACTAAAACTTAACAGATAACTTCTCAGATGTCATAGAATTTGTGTTTGTGTCAAATTTCAACGTTCCTTTACTCAAACACTGATGGAATAACAGCAAAAAAATAAAAATATAGATGGATACTGCGATTTTTACCTATTTTTGTTTTAAAATACTGAATATTGTAAATTCAAACAATGACAGGTCAGTTTTGTTCCAGACATGTCAACTGTACCTGTGAAAAGTTTCATGTTGATAACACAAAGAAATAAAAAGTTTCAGCATTCAACACGATGGGCACCCCTCTCACCTCCAGAACCTCTTCAGGCTGGGATGTCCACAGTGTAAATTTAAATAATGTACAATTTATACAAAATGATATAAAATATTTTTCTCACATACACACAGACACACACCTACATGTACCTTAAATGCACACAGACAGACATACACAAAACAAATCCCACATTTTTATTCCTTTTTCTAATCTTTGGCACTGTCCATTTTCCAAACGTGGGCATGTCGTGTATCATTGCAAACGTCTCAGTCACAGATATCAAATGGTATAAAGCTTTCCATGGTACAACGCACTGAGCCACAGTTACTCACCCTGAAACGCAAGCTGCTTGATGCCAGTGTCCAGTGGGCACATGTTGTTTTAAGGCGAGTATCCCACAAACATTTAATCACATGGTGACGTGCTTGGCCTTGTTTTATTCAACAGAATCATCTGTAAATTTTGATGTATAAGTTGTTTATATTCACTGTTGCTTGGTGGAGTTTTATGCAACAACGCACAAATATTCACACTCCTCTAGTGAGATGGACCTCTTTATCCATAGTCAGGGCAGGCCCATTGTTCAATGATGGGGCCTTATTTGGTGTCGTTGGAGTCGTCTCAGTCCCCGCTATCCGATGTTGTGAGGTTTGTGATGGTGTGACCCACTCAGCCAGAGCCATCCAGAATCGGCCAAGGGGGTCAAGCCAGCCATGGTCACTTTGTTGATACATTATATCATTTGCTTCATGGCACATAAATGTGCAAAGTCTCATTGTGATGAGGAGAATCTTTTGTAAGTGCCGGTATGTTATTTGTATATTTTTGTTGTTACTTTGTGTAGTTATATGCAAGATCACATGGAAATCACATGCGCAATGTAATGGTTGTTCTGGTTTTTGGGATGTGGTTGCCAAATGCTCGGTTGTAGCAGGAGTTCAAGGCATCATTTGAAATCTACTGGTGGAGACGTTTCAATTGATGAACGTTACTTGGTATTTCTTGTAATGAAAAATTACCAGGCTGGTTTTAATTTTTCTGGTTGATGGTATTTGATGCAGCAGAAAGTATGATTTCATACCAGATTAAAAGTCAGCTGTATATACTGTAACAGTGTGATCACTATGAGTGTGTAGTAGACATCCGTGGCTATCAAACGAAGTGTGTGGCGTAGTTCATCTTTATGATGCGAGAGAAGGTGTTTTAAAACATTTCTGAACCCTTGTCAGCCAGGTAGCAGACCACTTAGGTTTTAGGCTTGTTAGACTATCGACTACCACAGGCCACTGTAACATTTATTTCATTACTCACTTCACTTGATTACAGCCATCAAATAGGATTAGAGTAGTCGGTTAGAGTCAAAGGATGTTGAAGTCTGAGTCCAAATCACTTCAGTCATATTTGTGTTTCCTTGTGAATAATTACTGGCATGCAGATGTTGAAGGTCATTCTTCATCAAGATGTATCTGCTAACAGGGCTGATTTTAATGAATAGGTAGTCATCTTCAACACAGTCAAATATAACAAAACCATCCTCGGACTTTCACAGCCTTACATGACGATTGTCTGTTTATCAGTAAAGTTTGAGTTAAACTAAAAGATCTCTCCTGGACCGCTGGACAAATCTCTGCTGGACAAATCCTTTGAGGCCCTAAAACCTCAAGGCTGACTTCGCAGCTTTGATTAAAGACACGAAGGAGAGGACCCCATCCGAAAAAAACTTCGTTTTGGTTCCACTACCTCTCGTCAGACGATCCAACGAGTACTACAGTAGTCTGCTAGGATTGAACAACTGGCTACAGGGTTTCTGCAAGAAGAAAGACGTTGGTTTCATCAACAATTGAAATCTCTTTTTGGAAAGGCCGTTTCTTCAAGCGTGATGGCTTGCATCCGAACAGTTTTGGCGCCGAGGTCCTCTAAGAAAACATATCGAAGGTAATTCGTTTATCTTGACTATCTATCTCTGCTCTTAACCCCTTCCGAAATTATACTGTTGTGCTAGGACATGATAAGTGTTTAATAGAATCTTCCGTTAAAGTGCACAACATTAATACTGTAATAAGCAATCTCAATGCACGTAGAAAATCTAGGCAATACGGCATAAACTCCAATAATCTAATTAAAATTACTATTTTAGAGGAACAATTTATTAAAATTATAAAAACAGATCACAGATTAAACAAAAACACACAGCGGCTAATAAAATAATTTAGTTCCTATTCCAAATATCAATAACGCATATAGTACTCATCTCTGCACCTCCAAACATTAAATATGGCACTATTAAATGTTAGAGCTTTAACTAACAAAACGTTTTTATCAACGATCTTATTAGTGATAAAAAATAGATTTATTGCACTAAATGAAACGTGGCTTAATTCAGATGCGCTGCTGTTTTAATCGAATCTGCCTCCGGATTACAGTTTTACTCGTGCAGACCGCCAGGGGAAAAAGGGAGGCGGATTGGCTAACATTTACTCGAGCCATTTAAAATGTAAAGATATCAGTTTTGGTAAGTTCAAGTCCTTTGAGTATCTCGCCGTTGTTATTCATGGAGATTCTCAAGTTCTAGTACTATCCGTGTATAGACCTCCTAAATATAACGCGTCATTTTTTGAGGAATTCTCTGACTTAATGTCAATTTTAATTACTAACTATGACACACTCCTAATAGTTGGCGACTTTAATTTTCATATAGATAATCAGTGTGATCTAAAAGTAAAAGAATTTATGAACCTCCTGGATTCTTTTGATTTGAGACAACTCATAAATCAGCCTACACATAAAGCAGGTCATACGTTAGACTTAGTGATTACTAAAGGACTGAAAGTTGATATAAAACAGATCATTGATATTGGTCTATCAGACCATTTTCTTCTACTTTTAATATAGAAATAATGATAAAAACACTCATGAGAAGCATATTGTTAAAAAACGCTTCTTTGACTCGGCAGCAGCTTTAAAACTTACAAACATTTAAGCAATCAGTCCGTTTATAGTGCCAGCTATAATAGCGAGGATAATGTAAATAGTAAGGTGGAAAGATTTAATTCTAAAGTGAGAGCTGCTGTTGACATAGTTGCACCTGAAAAGACAGTGAAAAAATCTTCTAGCATTGTTATACCATGGAAGACCCAAAGAGTGTCTGATTTAAAGAGAACATGCCGTAGAGCTGAGCGTCAATGGAGGAAGACTAAACTTACTATCCACCATGAAATATTAAAAGTCAAAATAACAGAATACAATAACACTGTCCGTCTTGAGAGACGCTGCTATTTCTCAAGATTATAAATAACAATGCTAGTAATCCCAGAGTCTTATTTTCTACAATTGATCGCCTACTAAACCCAGGTAGCTCAAAGGAATGCCTCCTAAGTGCTTCCAGTGAAACCTGTGAGGCTATCGCTGTATTTTTCAATCAAAAAATTAATGATATTAGAAATAACATAGTATATCCCTCCAACACTAAGGATCCTCCTAAACCCCAGCATCCTGTTATAAACAAATTAAACTCTTTCACTAGGATAGATTTACCTGATTTACAAAAATAATATCTCAATTAAAACCTCCACCTGTCCTTGACCCAATACCAACAAGGTTTTTCAAAGAAGTATCAGGCGTGCTAATTGACAATATTCTTGACATAGTAAATTGGTCATTAGATACGGGGGTCTTCCCAGACTGTCTTAAGACTGCTGTAGTTAAACGCCTACTTAAGAAACATAATCTTGACCCCTCGCTCTTGAAAATTTTAGACCCATCTCTAACCTGCCTTCTTAAGTAAAGTTCTAGAGAAGGCAGTCATTATGCAGTTAAATGACCACCTAAATAAACATGCTATTCTTGATAAATTTCAGTCGGGTTTTAGAACAAATCACAGCACAGAAACTGCACTCGTTAAAGTAGTAAATGACTTTGGGTAAATGCAGACAGAGGCCATTTATCTGTTCTCATCCTCTTAGATCTGAGTGCTGCATTTGACACCATTGATCACAACATTCTTAGAAATCGCCTTAGTCAATGGGTGGGCCTCTCTGGCAGTGTCTTAAATTGGTTTGAATCCTACCTGACAGGGAGAAAATTTTTGTTAGTTGTGGGAATTACAACTCAAGACACATGATATCCAATATGGTGTTCCACAAGGCTCTATCCTGGGTCCGCTGTTATTCTCAATCTACATGCTTCCGTTAGGTCAGATTATCTCAGGGCACAACGTGAGCTACCACAGCTATGCTGATGACACACAGCTGTACTTATCAATAGCACCTGATGACCCGATTCTATTGATTCACTAACACAATGTCTGACTGTATCTCAGAATGGATGAATAGTAACTTTCTCAAGTTAAATAAAGAGAAAACTGAAATCTTAGTGATCAGCAATAATGGATACAATGAGGCTATTAGAAATAAACTGGATACATTAGGATTAAAAGTCAAGACGGAGGTAAAAAGCTTAGGGGTGATTGTTGACTGTAATCTGAATTTTAAATCACATATTAATCAGATCATTAGGACAGCATTTTTCACTTAAGAAACATAAGTAAAGTTAGACCTCTTATATCACTGAAAGATGCTGAGAAATTAGTTCACGCGTTTGTTTTCAGTCGACTTACACTCCTCTCAGGACTACCCAAAAAGATATAAATCGTTTGCAACTAGTGCAGAATGCAGCTGCTAGAATCCTAACTAGGAAAAGAAAATCGAACACATTACTCCAGTTTTGATGTCACTACACTGGTTACCTGTGTCATTCAGGATTGACTTTAAAATTCTGCTTATGGTTTATAAAGCCTTAAATAATCTCGCCCATCTTATATATCGGAATGTCTGACACCTTATATTCCAAATCGTAACCTCAGATCCTCAAATGAGTGTCTCCTTAGAATTCCAAGAACAAAACTTAAAAGAAGTGGTGAGGCGGCCTTCTGCTGCTATGCACCTAAAATCTGGAATAGCCTGCCAATAGGAATTCGCCAGGCTGATACAGTAGAGCACTTTAAAACACTGCTGAAAACACATTACTTTAACATGGCCTTTTATAACTTCATTTAACTTAATTTAACTTAATCCTGATACTCATATGTTCAATTTCTCATAATAACTATTCATGGTGGCTCTAAAATCGTACTGACCCCTACTCTCTTTTCTGTTTCTTTTTCCGGTTTCTTTGTGGTGGTGGCCTGCGCCACCTCCACCAACTCAAAGCTTCATGACGCTCCAACAATGATGGATGGATTTAAAGGCAGAAGTCTACGTGACCATCATCTTCATCAAGCCCTTCCGTGAGAACCCTAAATCCAAAGAGGACTGTTTCATTTATGTTAGGTAGATTGCCCAGAGGGGACTGGGCAGTCTCATGGTCTGGAATCCCTACAGATTTTATTTTTCTCCAGCCGTCTGGAGTTTTTTTTGTTTTTTCTGTCCCCTAGCCATTGAACCTTACTCTTATTCGATGTTAATTAATGTTGATTTATTTTGTTTTCTCATTGTGTCTTTTATTTTTATATTCTTTATTATGTAAAGCGCTTTGAGCTACTGTTTGTATGAAAATGTGCTATATAAATAAATGTTGTTGTTGTTGTTGTTTTCAACTCTCTGCTCACATAGGCTGCTGTAATTGTGGGTGGGGATGTCTCACCTATGCTGGTATCAGCAGAAGAATGGTTGGAGGATGCAGTACTCCGAGGTGAGAGTGGGTTACTGTGATCAAACCTATTAAAGAAGTTGTTCATTTGGTTTGCTCTCTCCACGTCTGTCTCGATGGTGGCACCCGCTCGAGCTGCAGCCAGTGATAATCTTCATCCCATCCCACACTTCCTTCATGCTGTTGTTCTGCAACTTCTGCTCCAGCTTTCTCCTGTACTGCTCTTTCGCCCTGAGATGGACTCGGAGTTCCTTCTGCACGCGCTTGAGCTCATGCTGATCACCACCTTTAAAAGCCCTTTTCTTCTGGTTCAAAAGGCCTTTGATGTCACTTGTAACCCATGGCTTGTTGTTAGCATAGCAGCGTACTGTTCTTACTGGAACTACAATGTCCATACAGAAGTTGATGTAATCAGTTGTGAAAACCCAACGTGTTCTGCAGGGCCGGATTAAGACCCTTAGATGCCTAAGCACTAAGTAATTTTAGTGCCCCCTTACACTAGTAATTCAAAATATTAAAACAAAAACAAACTAATTTTATTTTATTCTCAAAAATTCGAAATTAAACAAAACATACTTATAGTAAGAAGAAAAATAATATTTATTTTTGTATGCTTCATTTTATTTTTATCTTAATAATTTTGTCCTACTTTTTTTCCTTGAATTCTTTTTGATTAGATCTTCATAATCAATCTTACGTAACACATCTGCTTCTATACATAATAGAGATAAGG
This sequence comes from Polypterus senegalus, assembly GCF_016835505.1. Lineage (NCBI taxonomy): Eukaryota > Metazoa > Chordata > Cladistia > Polypteriformes > Polypteridae > Polypterus > Polypterus senegalus. The sequence goes on along the minus strand of NC_053157.1, from coordinate 230,014,011 downwards.
CATCCAGCCTGCCTTCATGCATAGTTGCTCTGAGGGGATTTTTAATATATTTTAACCGAGAAAATGAGCGCTCAGCTGAGCAGTTTGTAACCATTAATGTTAAAAATATACGAAAGGCAATGTCTACATTTGGAAACGCACACTCAATATTGTCTTCTAAAATTATTTTATCAAGTTCTGCATGACTGAATCTTGTTTTTACATTTTCTGTTGCACTGAACTTATGACGCACATTTAAATGAAACTCATATTTAAGGATGTTTTAGGTCTCAAAGTGACTACAAAATGGCTTAAATGGCTACAAATATTAATTTTATCTGACATTATTCTAAGGATTACAAATTATCCAATCTCCTGCCAAACCTGTAGAAATTGACTTTAACCCCAAAATTGATTTAAAAATGTATTTTGTGTGGCACTGCTTTTCGATAAAGATCTGATCATGTTTTTATTATTACTTGAAGAGAAAATGGCATCCGAAATTTTACAAATTTTAACTTTTTGGGTCGAATTTAAAGGTTTCAGGTATCAGTCTACACATATTCTTAGTACAAGATTTGAAGAAAATTTCTTAAATCTTTATTAGTAAAACAGTTATAAACAATTTTATCCAATAGTAATCAGCTGTACGATTTTCACTTTTACATAATGTAAATGAATTTAAAAATATCCAAGAATAGAATTAAATAGACTTACCAGAATATTTTTTCCTCAAACTGGGATGATTTTTTGTTTTTGCTTAAAATAGAAAATAATGCTTTCTATGCACTAGAAATTTAACAGATAATTCAGGAGACACAACAATTACGTGATAATAATTTGTAATCAACTATTAACTATTATTTAAAAATACAAAAACATATTGTTTGGAATTGAATAATTTTCACAATATTTTGATATAACATGGCATTTAAGGGAATCACCATTAAATGGGATTTCCCCATCGTAGATGGCACCAGTATGCAGAACACACTGTGTAAGGTGCCATCTATGAACATTGACGGCATAGTGAGGTTCAGGGAGGCATAATTCATTTTTCATTAAATTTTGAAAATTGCTACAAATTTAATTAATTTCATAATTTACGTGATAAATTCGGCTTTGAAAATTTTTTGTGGTACCCCCGTTACCCTTGATGCCCTAAGCATGTGCTTACTTTGCTTATATGTTTAATTCAGCACTGGTGTTCTGATTATGTCGTTGACCAGTTATGTCAATTTCAGCTTCTTTGATAAACTTTATCAATCCTGGAAGAAATTCAGATGGGTACAGCAGCAGAAACAGAAAAACAAGAAAGGACAAATAATACAGCCAATTCATCAATTAACATGTAAATACAAATAAATAAGTAAACAAACAAAGTAATTAAATAAATAAATAAATAAATGGTCTTTGTGCAGATACTTGAAAATGTTATCTCAAAAATGACCTTAAGAAGTACTTTCGGTGGAAATATTGGATTGCCTGACAGCAGTGGGCAGAAAAGACCACCAGCGGTGCTGCTTAGCTTCGTGAGTCTGTGACTAAAAATACTCCAAGTGAGCGCCTCCTGGAGGGGATGGAGGCGATTTTTTATGATGATATCCACAACAGCTTCCAGTGTGTCCAGCGTTGGCCCTGTGATCTTAAAGGCTTCCTGATAAGTTTATTCAGATGTTGTGCTTCTTTTGGGCTCAGTTTGCTCTCCAGGGAGACCACAGGGTTGACCACCACATTGGCTACTATGAACTGGTTGCACATTTCCAGCAGCTTCCTGCACACATCAAAAGACCTGAGTCTCCTTTTGAAGTCAAGTCTGCTCAGGCCCTTCTTGTCCAGATCCTTTGTGTTGTCAGACCAGTCCAGTTTGATGTTCATGTGAACCCCCAGGTACTTGTAGATCTGCACCACTTCCACGTCCCCCCTCTGAATGGTGAATGGTATCAGAGGCTCCTTAGCACGTCAGAAGTCCACCACCGGCTCTTTTGTCTTGCTGATGTTGAGTTGCAGGTTGTTCTCTCTCCTACACAAGACTCTGTATTCCTGTACTCTGACACATCACCATTGTTAATGCAGCCTATGATGGAGGAGTCATCTAAGAATGTCTGTAGATGGCAAGCGCTTGTGTTGTACTGGAAGTCTGTTATTTAGAGGGGTAAGCAGGAAGGGAGTCAGAACAGATCCCTGAGGTGCTCCAGTATTACAAACCTCCATTTCTTACTCACAGTCTCTCAGCCACACAAACTGCTCTCTGTTGGTCAAGTAGTCCATGACCCAGGAGATTATTTGGGTGTCAAGATTCAAAAAGCCTTAAGGTTTTTCCCAGCCTATAAGGCAGAATGATGTTAAAAACACTGGAAAAGTCAAAGAACATGAGTCTGACACACTGGTGCCAGCTTGGTCCAAGTAGGAGTAGACTCTGTGGAGCATGGAGAAGAGAGTGTCCTCCACACCAGCATGCGTCTGATAAACAAACCACAGACAATGCACAGCTCAATCCATAGTTCATAATTGTGTAAAGACCAGCCTCTCGTGTCTTCTTGATATATGAAGTAAGATGAACTGGTCTGAAGTCCTTGGGGTCACTGGAATGCTCTTTCTTTGGTAATGGGACCACAATTTGTTTTGTTGTAACTGGTGCTCAAGCTGGTATCTGTATTGGGTTTTCCCCTCATGGAGCTGCTTCTTCAGTTCAAATGCTCCAGACCTGAAGGCTCTCTTCTTCATATTCAGAAAGGCTTCAGTTACTTTATAATCCATGATCTGTTGTTCGGGAAACAATGCACTGTCTTTGTAGGGACTGTGTTATCCTTCAGAGCCTTCTCAGCCTCCATTGTCCATCTGTGGACCGTCTTGGTGGTGGCTGGTAACCTCTGGACAATGGGTTTATATGCAGGTAAGAGCCAAACCAGATTATGGTCTCATCGGCCTAAAGGTGGAATAACAACAGATACAATAGAATTTTTTGAAACTTCACTACTTGGTGGCCTGTAGCAAACTCCAGTCAACTAAATCTCTAGACATATTCCTGACTAATGTGACCTACTGTGACTCTGACATGTCCCTTTCTTTAATATCACTCATTTCAGTCTGAATGTTATTCCTCACTTACAATGTCACATCTCATCCTCTCCCTTCTTGTCTATCTTTCCTGGGGGTTTTTAATCACTAATGTGATGTTCCTTTGTATACCTCATGTTTAGCCATGACTCATCATTCCTACAATATGCTAGTCTCAAGACTGTTGTCTCTGGTTCTCTTGTCCTGGGTATGACGTTAAACTGCATCCGGCCCTGCAAGAGGTCCTCCAACTTGAAATGAAATCATGGGCATTGGTGGTAGGATTAACACTCCAGCCACTGTAAAAACTTCACACAGCTCTGAGACGACAGACTGGACTCCATTCTGCTATCCGTGGGAGTAACTCGGCTGCAACCGCCCACAGGAAAGGTGCTTACGTTATAAAGGGGATGGGGGAAAGCCCTCAAGAGCCCCACCCCCAAAAGAGTCAAAGCCATCAGATAGCCAATGGGGTCAGGCCTGTTGGGGAGCAGACCTGGTGTGGTGCTAAGGTGTCGCCCACTGCACTACAACACTCGGGTCTCACATTGAGGTGGGTAGGTGTGTGGATCAATCTTGTGTCTCCATTGTGACAATTCTCTTCCTATGCAATTCAGTGGTGGTACTCTCTGAGCTGCTCAGACCTGGGACTGGCCAGATCTCTGTAGGTGGGTACACCTTTAATTTTTCTGGTCACTCTGATGGCTGTCATACTCAGGGAGTAGCTGTTGCTGTGGCAGACTGGCTCCTTCTGATGGTGTCCAATGTCACTCCTTTCAACAAGAGTATTATGAGACACAGATTACAACACTCTCTGTGTGCTTTGTCTGTTGTTTTAGTGTATGCTCTGACTGTGATGAGTGATGTCTGGGTGAGGGAGACATTTTATTTGCTCACCCCTCGGTGGCTGACAATCCTCTGGTCATGTGTGACTTCAATGCAACCACTGGCACTGACAGGGCTGGCTATGAGGATTGCGTTGGTCCTCATGGGTATGGTGACCATGGTGAATGTGGTTCTGTGTTCCTTGACTTTGTAAAATGTCAAGGGCTGCGGATCACTGGATCCTGGTTCCAGCACTCTGAGCCACATCTTTGGACTTGGTACTCCAATACTAGTGATGCGGTGATGGAGATCGATCACATTCTCGTGGGCAGACTCTAAAAGCTCTTAGAAAACTGCAGTTTGTGCCCAGTTTGTGAATTCTGACCACAGACTTGTTGTTGCTACTCTGAAGATCCTGCTTAGGTCTGGCCAGAGGCTGTAATATTGTAACAATGATTTTGTATTTGAATGTGGTTACCTGGGATTGCCATTTATGCAACTCCTTCTTTACTCTCTTTGAGTCCTGTTTGTCATTTTTGAGTTTTGTAACTAAACATTTTGCTTTATAAAGAGTCCTCATTGCTTTTTGGTCACAAGCAGGAGTTTTTGTGGTTTTCTCCCTCTTCTGGGGCGTCATGTATAAACGGTGCGTACGCACAGAAATGTTGCGTAAGAACTTTTCCACGTTCAAATCGCGATGTATAAAACCTAAACTTGCCGTAAAGCCACGCACTTTTCCACGGTACCTCATGTCTTGTCGTACGCAAGTTTTCCGCTCGGTTTTGCAGACTGGCGGCACCCAGCATCAAAGCAATGGTACTGTTCCTGTGTGGTTACTCATTATTTTCCTGGCGCGACTTTATAAATACACTGAAACTAACCGCATATTGTTTATTATTGTAACGCATCTGATTGTAATTAACTTGTAACAATATAATGGTCCAGGGAACAGCCATAGTATTCCAAATACCATAACTGCTTTAGCGTTGTTACTCTCACTGCACCATCTTCTTCTTCTTCTTCTTTCAGCTCCTCCCGTTAGGATTTGCCACAGCGGATCATATTTTCCCATATTACTCTCACTGCACCACTCGGAGTATTTATATCACTGTATCTGAGTGTGAATCACAGCAGCAGCTGATCGGAAAGAGAATTATCGGTATTCAGCTTCAAGGACACGCTATCTCAGCTGCGGCAAAACGTTTTGAAGCCTTTCCTGTACGGACCTCGCGGTTCAGAAACAGTTACATCCAAATAACTTTAAATGTACTCAATCAATTGTTCCTTGTAGAACTGTTAGTTCTTATAAGTACAATCACCTCACTGTAAACTTGCACTACAGTTATAATATCGCACAACCTGAGCCACTTTATAAAGCGCGTATTTACATATGATGACGATATCATTTTTAAGGTGAAATGCAGCAAAATATGTTTGTTAAATTATACAGATAAAACTTTAACATCATTTAAATAATCTATATTCTTCACTGGGAGTGTCGTGAAGGATAGAATAATTAAACATGTACTACGAAGATATTTCAATGTTCTTTAAACGTTTTGAAGAATCGGTGCTAAGCTTACAGATGGCTTAACGTCTATTACAGAGCTGATTGTGTGGCGATCGGTTACTTGGGGAAAGAAAAGCACTGACTGCAGTGACGGATACGCCAATATATATTGAATATAAAACAGAAAGAGAAAATAACAACACAGCTAAAAACGCAGCGACAAATTTCGGCAAAAGTTAAATGCTTGTGTCATGAGCACGAGGTGGCTATGCGTCTGCAACGGATGTGGCCATCCACCGTGCATGACATTGGCGGGCGAAGGAGCCACCGATTCTTCTTCTGCCCAGTGCCACCACAAGCCTAGAGCCGCCCCTGAGTACTGCTGCAATAAATTATTTCATTGAAGTGAAACACATGTTTAATAACGTGCTTTAACTCCTATCATTATGAAAATGACATCACGTATACATCTCAGTATTTTAGTTATTCAGAGAGCTGCAATATCACGAATGTAATGGACTCTGTGTCCAGTTGGAGGAAGAGAGCCGGTTTAAGAAGCAAGTAGTGATTCACACACATAGAGCACATAGAAGATCAAATACAAAACAAAGCATTTAACGTGCTACTTTAGATACGATGTGATTTGAGAAACTGGTTAATTAAACGATTTTAAGATGAAGTTTATGATGTTCTACTTTAATGACAAAATAAACTACGTTATTAAAGTGGAAATGTCGAGATTGAAGTTGACATTTCGTGCTTTTTCCCCACCGTGTGCCTTTTTTCTCTGTACCCTAATAAGCTTTCATATGACACTCAGACGGTGGGCTTACAACTCGGCTTTTCACGGCGACTTTGATATGTGACTTCTTTTTTATTTCCGCCACTGTGTGATTTTGTGAATGTGAGCTTTCAAGTTTCTCCAACACGCTATGTCACTCGATCAACTTCCTTTTGTTGATTATACCACGGTTTATTTGAACAAATAGTATGTTTTTCCTTTGCCTCCACTTGGTATTCGCTGAAATTCTTATATTTTCCCCGTGCTTTTCCCATTGTCTTTTCACAGAAGGCTGCGCTTAAGGGCGATTTATATTGATTTGCATATTCAAATAGGCGTAATTCTGGGAGAATTTGGGGCGTTACATAATGCACGTGCACGAGCGTTAGTTTTCACGCTAATCGGGATTTCTGTAGCGGAAGAACGTGGAAGTTGGAAAACGCACAGATTCCTGCATCTGGATTTTTCTGTGTGTAAGCACATTTCGGCTTTTGTGCTTACGCCATGTTATAGTGCGAGTTCTACGCACGGCGTTATACATGAGGCCCCAGGTGCATTTGAACACTTTTGAAATTTTTGAAAGCTTTGTGAACATTAAAACCTGGTTTCCTCATTTTGGGCCTGGTTTATGAAAAGCCTCACCTCTGAGTTGTGAATTGGCTGCTTGGGTGAGTTTCTTCTGGGTGGCCAATGAAGGTCCTGGCTTGCTTTTGTGACACTTTGTGAGGCCATTATTGTAGTTTCATATTATGGCATATTCTGTCTGCTCCTCCTAATATTTTAAGTTGGTTTGACTGAGGGCAATGGGCCTTTTTAATTTCTTTATGGTTTGTTTGTTTCTTCACTCCTCATTTCCCTTCTCAATGCCATGTCTGATCAGTTCTCCTGCTCTTTTTAAAACAGAAGACTGTTTCAGAAATTGTTGGTCTCTCTGGGCTTTCAGTACTACAAAAATTTTGAGAATCTCTGAGGTGCTCCTTCAGTGCACAGACCTCCACGGTGAGGTGTCTTACTGTCAGACAGGAGTCAGAGTTGGAGTTGGTTTGGCTTTTTGAGACAGAGCAACATATTAATGAGCCAACAGAGTCCTGCTGCTGATAGACATGGCAGTTTTTGAAATTAATGGTTCATAGCCAGGAGGTCAAAAATAGGCTATCATTAAATCAAAAATTATTATTGGTGCCTATAAGATGTTTTACCATAAATACTCTCTAAAAGTAAACTTGTTTTTTGTTTTGTAAACTCAGATGAACAGAAAATCATTTACTTAGCAGTGTGGTAGCAGCTGATCAATGAAATGGCAGCACCCACGACAACAATGTCAGAGCTAAAAAAAACAACATTATTTCAACTAAATTAAATTAAGATCAAACAAAAAGTCTGTTAAAAAGTCAAAATCTGGATTCTCTCAAATCTAATTAAAGCTGAAATGGTTTGTCAACACAAATTGATAAAGAAGAAAAAATATCTATTGTAAGTAACACAACTGACTCTGAACAAACCATCAGGTTTTAGGTGCAAAACTGGTATGAAAACAGCCAACGAGGGGTACAAACCTCAGAGGTGCCCACAAATGATCTCACAGACCATAAGCCTTCCAATGTCTAAGGTATTCCACCATCGAAACCCTGTGACGAGAATCAGGAATGGATTTCACATTCCTCTGAACTCTCAACATGGACAGGCAAACAGGCTCATCTCTTTGGTTTTCTCCTTAAATTCAGAAGATTAAGACATGAATGGCGTGGCCTTTATACCGTCAGAATGGTGACATCACTAGTTGTGCTCTTCAGTGTAATTTTCTGATCAAGCAATATCAATTGGTCCAAAAAATGGCAGTGCTGGTGAAAACAAAGACAGAGTTGAAAAAGACAAAAATTAACAATAAGCAAGGAAACATTAACAAAAGCTAAATCTGCATGTGAATATGGAGAGCAGTGGTGTTGGTTTAAAGGTATGTTGAAAACAATTCAGAACAAGTTCACCTGGAATGTACAAGCTTTATGAAATTTAAGACAGCCGAATGAACGAGAAGTTGAGAAATAAACTAAAGAAGCAACAGCAGGTAACTAGTGGATACAAGACAACTTCTTATCATTTCAGGACAAGCTTCTGCCGGACACTGGAGCTCCAACAGAAGAAGATAAAAAAATATCTCAGCATTTCGAAATGTGCTCAGTGAGTACCAGGAGCCAACTCTTTGTTAAATGTCTGAAGGTGTAAAAGGACACAAAGTTTTTGAAAGTTTTTAATTTTAGATGATGTGGTGATACAGCTTTGCGGCTTTTAACATTCTGCTTCTTTGACATATCAGACAGACTTGATGATTTATTAGATTAGATTAGATTATACTTTACTTGTCCCCATGGGGAATATAAAATTTTACAGAAACAAATAAATAAAATAAATATGATAAAAACAAACAACTCCCCCATAATAACACATAAGAATATCTGTCTTGGATTACAGAGAGCTGCTGCTGTCAATACTGTCTTGTATGTGGCACTAAGATGAGGTCAGACCGGCTTGGATTGTGTCATAGGTTTTTTTTTTTTTTTGGAAGTTTTATTAATTTTATTGCAATCCATACAAATCAATCAATTTTTTACAAAAAGAAAAATTGAGTTAAGGACAAATCAATCCCCACCCCTGAGAGAGAGAGCAAGACAATCGGCGTGAAATTTAAGGCTTGTAAAAATACCTAAATTAATAAATTTGATAAGCCAATAGAGATGAATGCAGAAGACAAAGAAATACAGAAATAATTGCTTCCTCTGTGCTTTAAGAGCTTATTTTAAAATATGACTGATTAGATCCTGCCATGTTTTGAAAAAAATCTGTACAGATCCTCTAACTGAGTATTTGATTTTTTCCAATTTCAAATAATATAACACATCGGTTTCCAACTGACTTAAAAGAGGAGAGTTTGGGTTCTTCCAGTTTAGCAGAATAAGTCTGTGTGACAAAAGTGTAGTGAATGCAATCACAATTTGTTTGTCTTTCTCCACCTTAAACCCCTCTGGAAGAACCCCAAACACAGCTGTTAATGGGTTAGGAGGGATTATGAGTCCAAGGCTGTCTGAGAGATAATTGAAAATGTTTGTCCAGAATGATGTTAATTTGGTGCAGGCCCAGAACATGTGACCCAGTGAGGTTGGGACTTGATTGCAGCGTTTGTAGGTTGGATCTCGCCCTGGAAACAGTTTGGAGAGGTTTAGTCGAGACAGATGTACTCGATATATAATTTTGAGTTGTATAATTGTATGCTTTGCGCATATGCAGCTCGAGTGAATTCTCTACATTGCTACTTTCCACTCCTTTTCTGATATATTAATTGAGAGATCTTTTTATCAGTGTCCTCTTGGATCTTTGTAAGGGAGCGATTTGAAAATGATTTTATATATTGTAGAGATGGAGTCTAAGTCCTTGAGATTGAGCAATATTTTTTCCAGCATGGATGAGGGTGCAAGATAAGGAAAATCGGGAAGGTTCTGTTTAACAAAGTTCCTGATTTGAAGATAGTGAAAGAAATGTGTAGCTGGAATATTAAATTTGGAGTGTAATTGTTCATAGGATGCAAAGACGTCGTCTATATAAAGATCTCTAAGCAAGTTAATTCCAGATTTTTTCCAGATATTAAAAACTGCACATGTTCGCGGTGTCACAGGTTTCTATTTAAAGTCAATAAAATTTGCAAAGAGCAGTGACCATGAAAGGAACAGGCCTAACAGGCCTTCTTTGAAGGTAGCATAATTAAGAATAATTCATAATCCAAATCATATTATGTGATATCATCTACTGTTAAATTGTACTCCATACTTCTAATATTTTTATTTTTATACTGTATTGAAGATTTGTTCTTATCTATGTATTGTACTGTATTGTATTGTATTGACCCCCTTCTTTTTGAAACCCACTGCACGTCCAACCTACCTGGAAAGGGGTCTCTCTTTGAACTGCCTTTCCCGAGGTTTCTTCCATTTTTTCCCTACAAGGGTTTTTTTTGGGGAGTTTTTTTCATTTCGTCTTAGAGAGCCAAGGTTGGGGGGCTGTCAGGAGGCAGGGCCTGATAAAGCCCATTACAGCACTTCTTGTGTGATTTTGGGCTATACAAAAAATAAATTGTATTGTATTGTATTGCATCAGAAAGACGATGGTACAGAGTGAAACATTTCTGTTGCTGAGTCATCCAGGATGATGTCACTTACTTTCATGGACAGTGACGTGGATGATTTCAGTCCACAATTCAACGCCAGGATCACCCATTTAGCTTTAATTATATTGTGCTCCCTTTGTCATCAAAGCACATTCATAAAATTCTCCAGTCCTCCTCCTGCTTTATCCACTCAGTCTGATGAAACTCATCCAGCATTAACACAGCATCTGTAATAATAGGTGTAAGCTGTTCCTCCACAGCCCCCAAATAGCACAGTACCTGAGCTCACTATCACTTGACATATGAGATATATTGGTTAGGGTTAGGTTAGGTTTAAGTTCAGGTTTATTACTTTTACTTATTCAACAGAATGTATCCAATACAAAATAATCAAATGATACCCTGATGCAAAAATCCAGCGTTTTCTCTGAATGGAAAACCTGTGCAGAGTTGATGACCTCTCCTTTGCGGTTTGTGGTTTGATTGAAGTTTCTTCTTGTCCTTCTTCCAAGTCAAACAAAATCTGAATTGAATTGTCTTTCCTCCCCAGTTGTCCTCATCCCCACCCTGTAGTCCTGTCCTACCCCACCTGATCTGCTATATAAGGAGGTCTTGCTGTTGATCACAACAGACATCTCAGTGTCAGCCCCACCATGAAACTCGCCGCCTTGCTGGTTCTGCTGTGCCTGTGTTCTCTGCCAATGGCTGTGAGTTTGATTTTTGACATTTAAACTGAAATGTGTTTTCAAAAACTTTTTCTTTTCTATTTCTTTCTTTATGCTTCTAAAATTCTTGTCAGAAGCTCATGTGAAATCTATTTTACAGTTACTAAAGCCACATTATACTTTTGTTCTTACTTTTCAGAATTGTGTCTCGGAGGAGGAACCGTCCACTGCCTTAAAAGCTAAAGCATATTCCTCGATCCCTGAGTGAGTAGAATGGAGAATGTGCTGCTCTAGAATTTTTGTCAGTTCTTTCTCTGATCGCTCTGGTTTGTGAGAGACTCATCACAATTATTTCACTTGTCATTTCTTATTTAAATTAAAGTAGAGATAAACTCCTATAATTAACTAAAAACTTTTCCTCCCTTGAAACTAAGACAGTAGAGAATCTTTATACTTTGCATGTCTGTGTAGCCACAAGGATACATGTGATATAAATTTTGTCAGAAGTCATTTTACACAGTCAGGTCTGTGACTGTGTGTCTCCAGATGTTGTGTCCTGTGAGTCTGTGCACATCGAATGTTCAGGCATCAGATAACAAAACATGGACGTGTTCACAGAGGATCAGAGTGCAGTGTCGTACACACAAAGGCACACACAACGGGGGCACATCCTCTGTCCTCGGCTGTGTCCACAGAGCTCCTAGTCCATTCAGTTTTGGAGCAGAAATCTTCTTTTATCCACCACAGTTGTAGGCCCAGTGCAGGAAAATCGAGATGTAGAAGTGAGTTGTGGTCAAGACAGGAAAACAACCAGCCATTCACTGACTCACCAACACTGAGCAACAAGCTCTTCCCGCCATGTTACATGAATATTGGATGAGCATAATGAAGCCTTTACTGAATGGTGGAACTCAAAGAGTCTGTTGTAGGCATTTACTGGAGCTAGCGAGTGATAAATTAATGGATAAAGTTTATGAAGACATGAAACACTTAACACAAACACGGTGTGATTATAAAATGATGTTGTAGTGAATAGTAAAGCACAGACTCTGAAAGGTGGAGTGAATGATTTCATTATGAATTCTCTTTTAAACTTTCTGTGTCTTGTTATCCTGATTTCCGCAGCTGCCCTTTCAATCTCTCGGCCTGTGTCTTATTTTAGAGATGTCTGATGTTTAAAATGACCCTAATCATGTCAAATCAGGGCGGCACGGTGGCGCAGTTGTAGCGCTGCTGCCTCGCAGTAAGGAGACCTGGGTTTGCTTCCTGGGTCCTCCATGTGTGGAGTTTGCATGTTCTCCCCGTGTTTGCGAGGGTTTCCTTTGGCTGCTCCGGTTTCATCTTACAGTCCAAAGACATGCAGGTTAGGTGCATTGGCGATTCTAAATTGTCCATAGTGTGTGCTGGGTGTGTGGGTGTATGTGCCTTGTGGTGGTCTGGCATCCTGCCCAGGGTTTGTTTCCTGCCTTGTGCCCTGTGTTGGCTGGGATTGGCTCCAGCAGACCCCCGTGACCCTGTAGTTAGGATACAGCGGGTTGGATATTGGAGGGGTGGATGAATATCAAATCAAGTTAATTTTACTGTCATGTAAATACACATAATTAAATAGCACAAAATATATACACCGTATATTTATACAGTTTTTGTTCTTATGATTGACTGTTTAACAACTTTTCAGATTCTGGCCTGAAACTGTCCCTGAATCTCCCAGTTCAGCTCAAATCAATTCAGTTGATTTTTGTTTTGCGCTCTTCACTGGTGCAGGCACAGAGCGTTGTGACAAATTCACAGATAAAATGCAAATCTGAAACTTGACAAGTGACTCACTAGATAAGGTGTGCGAGTGCCAAAGGCTCTGAACGGATGAGTAGGAAAAGCAGCTGTTCATGACGACTTTGGGTAAAGAAAATGAGCTGGATTTGGTCCAAGGGCACTAAGTGGTGATCTTGGGTTTATCAGGCTTTCAGTTGCCAGCCCCCTCTTTGTCGCTCTATTTAGTGAATTTTCCTTTTCACATTAAAATCTCACAAATGACCATCGGCATTTGATTTCTGAAATGTGGCCACTGTCCTGATTTGTCCTGATGTGAGGTCACCTTTGTACAAACGCTGCTTGGTGTCTCCAGTGCACTTTAATGACTTCTGACTGTGAACATTTCAGGAGCTGATAGAACACTTTAAGATGTCTTCCACTTTGTTTTCTCTTATCGTTAGCCCTGGTGGTCTTTTACAAGTAGTGATTTGTGCTTACAGTCGTCCTTCTTCACGTCCTCTGAATCAGTTTATGTGTTGATATAAGCCGTTTCTGCCTCACTCTCTTGTTCCTCCTCTAGTTATTATCTCTTTTACGTTATTCCTTTTCATTAAATGTCTACAAAGCTCCATAGCAGTGGTCTAAGATCAGGAGGGTCTTAAGTTTTAAATGGTTATCTCTGCTTTGGTGGGTGTTGAGATGTTCAATCCAAGGTGTTCATATTGTCAAAAGTGAATTCCTCTTTTTATCTGTGTTGCCATTTGTAATGAGAAGAAATTGATAATAAAAAGGGACCTTCTGCGGTGGGCTGCTAATCTTCCCAGGCTTTGTTTCCTGCCTTGCACCCTGTGTTGGCTGGGATTGGCTCCCGCAGACCCCTGTGACCCTGTAGTTAGGATATAGCGGGTTGGAAAATGGATGGGTGGTAAAGAGACCTTTGATATTTTTCATTTGCTCTCTTTAAACCTTTAGACACACAGGATGAGAATTAGAGGGAAGATGAGCAGCTGAAGTCCACGACGCATATGTGTGTGTGTGGTGACCCACAGTGCTCAGTTCACTCTTAGAGAGCCTCCATCCTGAAACGGGCACAGCAGGCCAGTCAGTGGGATGTGAATGAAGGAGGCTTTAATTGCAGCCTGTTGTTTGAATGAGCTTCACACACAAAGGTACACTGAGCTATAGGACTCTAGCATGGCCATAACTCACTTTATTTAATTATTTAAATGTAAGGTCCTGACATGCATAATGTGCTGCATTACGAGATGAGAGCAAAATGTAAATGTTTACTGTGCCAGGTGTCCTACAACTAGAAAGCATCTCATCCATGAAAAGAAGAAATAGAAAGGGATGGAAATCCTGACTTGTCATCTTCATTTCTATCCTCAGCAGCCAGAATGCAGGAAGTGGATTTGGAGGAGGATTTGGAGGAGGATTTGGAAGAGGAGGATTTGGAGGAGGAGGATTTGGAGGAGGATCTGGATTTTGAGAAGGAGGACGTTGAAGATGATTTCTCTCATCCTCAATAAGTCGGTAAGCATGTTTGGCCTACAGAGGTGAATGTTTGACCGGATGGAGGGCTGACTGACTTGTTTCCAGGCCTAAAACCATTTGTGGATCCCACAGGTGTGTCGTGAGTTTAAGGAGAGATGATGTCCCATTCTTGAAAACGTGTCCTTCCAGTTTAGCTCCTGTTATTAATTGTTTTAAAGTTCTGTATAAAGTTAGTATGACAAAAGAGGGGTCTTTGTTACAGGACAGGTATCTTACTCCTCCTCCTGTGTTTGATTTCTTCACCATGTCTTTGATGGCTCACTGCAGCAGGGCCTTCTCTCTCGTCTCTTTCTGTTAATTCACAACGTCACTAAACTCACATCAGATTCTCTAAAGTCTCCTATAAAATGTTCAAGATTTTGATCTTTTTCTACTAATTTCATTAAATGTCTGTTTCTATTTTAGCCCAGTAGGACCCTCCCAGACCAATCATTTTCAAAAAAGAAGAATTAAAAGAATGTCTTCTAAGTAAAATAAAGACAAGTGCAAGCAAAATAAAACCTGCCTGCCTCTTTGTCTTCTTGTCTGACTCTCACTCTCTGATTATCTACTTGATTTATTTTTTCTTCTCATGAACGTCTTTGTTGGTCTTTTACACCCTGAGGTCATTTTCAGGAATTTCCTCCTGACAGGAGAACACCATAATAAAGACTTATTATCCAATATATATTATTATACATAGATAAGCAATGACAGGTCAGATTTGTCACCTCTGCTGTGTTCCCAGACATGTCAACTGTACCTGTGAAAAGCTTCATGCTGATAACACAAAGAAATAAAATGTTACAGCATTTGGCACCAAGGACAGCCCTCTCACCTCCAGAACCTTTTCAGACAGGGATACCCACAATATAAATGTAAATAATGTAATATATATACTGTATATTAAATAATATAAAATATTTATATAAAATATAACTAATTTCTCATGTATACACACACACATCCATGTATCATAAATACACAAACAGATACACAAAACAAATGTTCTAACCTTTGCATTGTTGCCCAAACGTGGGCATATCATATATCATTGGAGACGTGTCAGTCACAGATATCAAATGGCACGACGCCCTGAGCCACAGTAACCCACCTGGAAACAGCAGCTGCTTGATGCCAGTCTAAAGTGAGCACATGCTGTTTTAAAGAGAATATCTCATGAACACTGAATCACACAGTGACGTGCTTAGGCTTGTGTTATTCAACAGACTCTTCTGTAAATGTTGATATATAAGTTGTTTGTATTCACTGTTGCTTTATGAAGTTTTATACAACAACACACAAAAATTCCCTCTTGACTGGTGAGATGGACTTCTTTATATAAAGTCACGGCAGGCCTGTTGTTCAAACATGAGGCCTTATTTGGTGTCGATGGAATCGTCTCAGTCTCCGCTATCCAATGTTGAGAGATTTGTGATGGTGTGACCCACTCAGCCAGTGCCATCCAGAATCACCAGGTGTTTCATAGCACATACATGTGTGAGGACTCATTTTGACCAGGAGTATCTGCTGTAAGTGCTTGCATGGCACGTGGTCACCCTATGCTCAGTTGTAGGCATCATTTGAAATCTACTGGTGGAGATCATTTGAGTGATGAATGTCACTTCAGTATTTCTTGTGCAGTAAAATTTCTAGGCTGGTTTAATTTCTCTGGTTGTTGGTGTACGACGCATCAGAACGCATGATTTCATACCAGATTAAGATGTCAGCTGTACCTACTCTAACAATGTGATCACTATGAGTGTGAAGTAGACACTCGTGGCTTTCAAACGAGGTGTGTGGCGTAGTTCATCTTTATGATGTGGCAGAAGGTGTTTTAAAACATTTCTGAACCCTTGTCAGCCCGGTACCAGGCCACTTAGAGTTTAAGAGGTTTGTTAGAATATCAAATACCACAGGCAGCTCTCAACAATTATTTCAGTTCTTACTTTACGTGATTGGAGCCAAGAAACAGGATTGGAGTAGTCGGCAAGATTCAAAGGCTGTTGATATCTGTGTCCAAATCCCTTCAGTTATATTTGTGTTTCCTTGTAGGACATTCACTGACATGTGGTTGTTGAAGGACGTTCTTCACTGAGGCTTATCTGCTAGCAGGGCTGATTTTAATGAAGAGGTAGTCATCATCAACACTCAGGCAAAGAGAACAAAACCATCCTCTGCCTTTCACAGCCTCACATGACGATTGTCTGTTTATCAGTAAAGTTTGAGTACGTAAACTAAAAGATCTCTCCTGGACCGCTGGGCAAATCTCTGCTGGACAAATCCTTTGAGGCCCTAATGTTAGACATCAAAATTATATGTAATTATATTATCAGGTACAGACGTTTTAGATCAAATCCCATATTCATATTTAAGTTATTCAGTTATATTAGGTTCATGGTTTTAATTTTGTCATATTCTATACAATAAAGTGTGATTTATTTTTTTTACTCTCAGCTGTAACCACACTAAAAAAGAACAAATTAAAAGTCAAAACCTTTTAGAAAGGGTTCATATTGAGAAAACAATTCAGAGCATTAGGGTTAAATTCCAGAAGTCAACATTTCCAACATTTCCAGAATTTGATGTGGAGATGGAAAACTCCCAAATAATCGCATGTTATGATTTAAGGCCTGCACACTTCAAACAAAGCCTGAATACCACGAGAAAGGCTCACGGCCTACAAAACCACTGAAAGGGAGAGGACACCATAAAACACCTGGCTCAAAATAACAAAAGATTTATTATATTTTATAAATTACATGAATTCAAAAAAGGTTCACAGTTTTGGAAAGTATTGAGAAATGATTATTATTATTAATTATTATTAATAATTCATACCCAAAAATGCTAAAACATATTCAAATACAATATACACTTCAAAAAGGTAAACACTTTGAAAGTAGAAAATGCAAAGGCAAAGGTCATAACAGCAAACCAGTAAACATCAAATCCCAACCTGAAGAGAGAGATCAAAAACAGGAGCTGAACGAGACGCACCATGAGGGTCTCACACCACTGCACACGCTTGAGGCATATTGGCGCTTTGGGTAATCTTAACAGCAGCAACAGCTACTCTGACTAGCATACAAAATAACAGAAACACAAATTATATAAAATTTCAAAACAATTACAAAAAAATTCAAAGAGTTATATCTCATAAGGAAAACATTTGCATAGAAAAATAGGACAAACATTCAATAATGAAACAAAGCGCTAAAATACAGAAAACCATGACTGAATAATAATTAGTGAAACTGTGACACAACATTATTATTTATTTTTTTTTTAGTATTTTGTTACTTTACACATTTTTTATTATTTTTTTCATTTTTTTTAACCAGTAAACTCCTCAATATACCCAGGGTCGGGTGCTGATGGTTATCCTCCCTCTTGTAGAGCTTTATGATATTTCTGGACATTTCATTTTGTTCTGCCAGCTTCCCATTTCTGCAGTCTGAAGCCATCAGATAACATCTGGGGACTGGCTGAGCTTAGGTGATCGTCTTCTGGGCAGGACACTCATGGTATGGCCGGCTTCTTGGGCTTTTTTTGGAGGCATGACACTCATTTTGCCATTTAAGGACTCCATCCCATAACAACAGCGTTGTGTGCTTAGCACTGTCCTGCACTCTTTGTTCACCTAAGACTGTGTGACCAGAGGCGACTCCAACTCCATTATTACATTTGCTGATGACACCAACATCACAGGTCTGATGACAAGACAGCTCAGTGAAAAGAGGTCTGTCTGCTGACTCAGTGGTGTCAGGGCCACAATCTGACCAGTAATGTCAGTAAAGCCAAGCAAGGAGCTGCTCAGAGACTTCAGGAGGCAGAAGACGCTCCCATCTACCTCAGAGGGCATGTTATTGAAAGGGTAGGCTGATGAATTGAAGTTACTGTCTGATTTGTCCCTCAGTGTGACAGAAATGTCAAGACAAATTAATCTCCAAAGCAACAACAAAAAATACTTGAGTTATAAAGCAATTGCAGTAACTCTAGACAGATTAATAAAGTAGAAAATTAGTGAAATCCGATTTTAAGATGGTATTTATTAGGTGAGTTATGTGTTCACCAAATACATCAAGGAAGACAAAGCTGAAACTTCTGCCCTCCTTATATGTACTTCGCTTATTTGGTATTTTCTTAATTTCTCAACACAGCCCGAAAAAATGTTACCTATCATGTGTTCGATAGTAAAGCCCGTGAAAAGCATTTTGTCACAAATTATCAACATGAAGAAAATTGTTTCCACAAATTTATAGAGTCCAATTTTAAAATATGTCAGCTAAGAATGTAAAGCTGAAATAACTGATTTATGAATTCCTCAATGCCAAAAACTTTTTTCAATAACAAATATACACAGAATGGTGCTGTACTTTAATCTTCTGCAAAGTTCAACTGAACCCTCAGATTAACCGTTAATCATCACAACTCGTCCTCCTCTCTGTTAACTTTCCAAACCAGAGACTGTACTCTCGCTACTCCAAATATGACCAAAGACCCCCCTGCACTGACGTCACTCCCTTTAACTCCACTTCATGCTCTGCTGGTGTCTTCTGATTCCTGCACTGCTGATGACTTGTAATCAGTTCACCTCACTGCACACTTTCACGTGTGTGTCCTGCACCAGATCTGTAACGTGTTGTGCCAAAATCAATAAAACACTAAAGGGGTTTACAATTAAAACCATCAAAACCCCCGTAACTCATTTCACCACACATTTCAAGGCACAATCTATTATTCCGCACAGCGGGGGTTTCATCCTATAAACCATCTGGTTTCATTTCTCAGTACCCCCTCCACATCTTACAGGTGTAAAGAAAAGTGAGGAGCACTACAACCCTAAACACCTTCAGCTTCATCGGTGGGCTTACGCCTCTTTTGTTTCAGTTGTTACATGAAGTCTGCCTGAAGCTACACTTGTGTTAGTGGTCCTGGTGTTTACTTCATCATCAATGCCAGTGCCCTGGGACTGTGTGCTGCCAAGGTACATGAACCTGTTCTCCACGCTGAGTCTTTGACTGCTGATTATAAAGTTTAGTTCAACTTATGGTGTCCCTGGTGCAGGCTGATGGTTTACTTCAGTCTTCTTATTGTTAATGATAAGCCCAAAGTCGGTCCATGCATCAGAGAACTTATCACCACTGCACTGCTTATCAGCATTTAAACCAGCATTGAGGACACAGTTATGATCTCTTATGTTTCTGTCCTAAACTTACTTTATTTTGTAAAGCCTTCTAATATTGATCATTTTTCCATTTGTGTGGTAACTGATGCCAATGCCTACATTATAGTTTTTAAAAGCCTCAGTGAACATGATGGAGAACATCAGTCTGAACAGCATCAACACCAAGACACAGTGTGTCAAGCGTGATATAAGTGTAATCAAATAGCCATAATAATAATAATAATAATAATAATAATAATAATAATAATAATAATAATAATAATAATAATAATAATTTTCTTCACAGTGAATCATCTTTTTCCATCTCTTCCTGTCCTCTGTGTCTTCCTCTGTCACACCAGTCACCTGCATGTCCCCTCTCACCACCTCCATAAACCTTCTCTTAGGCCTTCCTCTTCTCCTCTTCCCTGCCAGCTCTATCCTTAGTACCCTTCTCCCAATATACTCAGCATCTCTCCTCTGCTCATGTCCAGACCAATGCAATCTCTCCTCTCTGACTTTGTCTGCCAACCTGACCTGACCCTCTATCTATCTATCTATCTATCTATCTATCTATCTATCTATCTATCTATCTATCTATCTATCTATCTATCTATCTATCTATCTATTTATCTAATATCCTCATTTCTGATCCTGTCCATCCTCATCACACCCACTTCAAATCTTAGCAACTTTAAGTATTCCACTTCCAGCTGTGTCTCCTGTTTTTTTTGTCAGTGCCACCGTCTACAACCCATAAAACATAGCTGGTCTCATTATCAGCTCCTGTCTAATCTCCTCTGTCAACCTGTCCATCACCATCGCAAATATAATAGGGCACAGAACTGATTCCTGATGTAACCTCACTTTTATTTTGTTTAGTTTGTAGTGTGTGGTCCATGGCTCGGCCATTTATCTTGGCCAATACCCCCAGGCCGCCAGAGGGAACCCTCCCTACGACATGGAGATGCCCCAAATTCCAGCAGGGCATCATGGACTATGGAGTTTTCCTGTAAAGCCCTGCTGGAAAACGTTGTGACCACCATGGTTCGCTCCAGGGAAAACCAGGGAATACTATTTGCCCTACGCCCTGGAAGAACATCCTAGTCACATGGACAGGAGGCATGACGTACTTTCGGGGATGAAGAAAAGGACTTTTTATCTGACCCGGAAGTGATAAGCAATCATGGACTGAATGATGGGAAACACTTCCGGGTCAGAAACTATAAAAGGACTCTGGGAACTCCTAGAGGACGAGCTGAGCTGGGTGGAAGGGTGGCAATGCGTCTGGGAGCGGAGGATTATTTATTGTATTGTTATTGATTGGATTAATGAGTATTGTGGACAGGAGGGTGCTTTGTGACACTTTGTGTTAATAAAAAGTCAACTATTTGGAATTTTACCTGATGTCTGGCATCTTGGACAAGGGTTCACGGGAGCGATAGCGCCCCCTATCTGTCACAAGTGTCATACATTTTTTACAGCAGATGAAATGATGGTGGCATTAACTGCTTTCATTGTAGTGTCCTACACCATCCCGATAAAGGAATGGAAGCTTCACATTCGTTCTGTGATTTTAATGAGCACATCTTCATCTCCCCGTCCATTCATTTTGTTACTGGTGGATACATTTCACTGTTGAAGGTGAAACCTCCTCGCACCATCCAGCTACACTTATGGGCACAGTGACAGTGGTGACAACAGTCATAGTAATTATAAGCCGAGGCAAGTTTCACACAAAGTGGTTGTTTGGCTTATCTAAATCATCGATGAAATGAGCTGCTCCATTTGTTAATAGTAACATAAAATGTGTTTAGGATTTCAGTGCTTGAAGTTCATTTCCCAATTAATACGAAACAGCACTGCTTCATCGCTGAACACGAATCTCTCAAACACTAAATTTGTGTTATTCATTTGTTCTTTGAAGGCAAACTAATGTTTATGAGCAACACCCCTAAATGTGAAAAACGTGGAAAAAAACACTGATGATGTCATAAATTAGAAGGGTACGTTAGTGAAAGTAACGCAGTCTCTCAGTTACGATGAATTGACTATGGGTAACTTCTGTAAGTCTGGATAGGCAGTATTGACTCAAGCGATAAATGTTACTCTTATTTTTTAACAAGCTAATGATCTAAATATAAATCTTACATTAGCAAATGTTTCATATCAGAGTGATCCTCAGACAAACCATTTTTAATTTAATTTTGTTACAAAAACAGCTTTTAAGGGTTTGATTAAGTGTAAGTATCCTCAATTGTTTTGGAATTCACTAATTCAACAGCACAGATATAATAATAATTTTTCAGATTTTACTTTTAGAATTTTAAGAAATATTTTAATTCGCTGTGGAAAAAATGTCAGAGAATAAATTCAAAATGTGCACCTGGTCAGATAAATCAGAGAGTCCATGATGATCTCGTTCTTACAGACCCGATGCTGAAATGAAATGTGTGCTGCTCAGTCCAGCCTTACAGTAGCTTAACTAAGGCACGTTGAAGGCCAGAAAACTGTGATGACAGAGCAGAGCTGCCGTTATCTGACCAAGAGCTTGTGGAGTAAATCCGTTCTACACCTCCTCTTTATTTTATGTTCATTAGAATTACTACATGTGGTTTGGCTCATTAGTGTACGTGTTAGGATAAGAGTTTAGAGGTGCTGTATACTCAGTGCATATTCATAGGTTAAACAAGATATCCATCTGATTTTAACTTTATTTTTAGTTGAATGAAAGTAAAATTAATTTATTTTTGGCCAACTAAAGCTAACAATAATTAAATAACTAAAATATGGCTAAAATTAAAATGCAATTTTGTCAGAGGACTAAGACTAAGACTAAATCAAAGAGGATTGTCAAAATAAACACGGCTCTCTCCCTTGGGTACACTCTCCACCACTTCATCCAACTCACTCCAGAAATCTTCTTTCTCATCCATCACACACCCAGCTTGTGTGGCGTACGCACTAACAACATTCATCATCACACCTTCAGTTTTCAGTTTTCATCACTCTGTCTGACACTCTTTCAACTCCATAACACTCTTGACATACTGCTCCTTCCCTACCCCATTTCTCCTCCATGACAGAACAATTTGAACCCCCTCTGATCCACCTGGCCTCACTCCCCTTCCATTTAGTCTCTTCTCCTCCTGACACATCTTCCCCCTCTTTTTCTCCTTCGGCCAACAGTAGCCCAATTTCTGCCAGCTCCCTGTTGGCTAACAGTACTGGTGGCGGAAATCAGTGTTGTTGTTGCCATACTGATCTAACAAAATTTTACACCGGATGCCCTTCCAGATGTAACCCTCCCCATTTATCTGGACTTGAGACCAGCATGAAGAATCACACTGGTTTGTGCATCCCCTGTGGCTGGTTTACAATTCTGACACGTGGTTTGTGTAATTAGTTTTAACCATTTTTCAAAACAGAAAGGATTAAAGTAGAAAGAAAAATAAATTAAACTTCATGGCACTGGACAGCCTATGTAATCTTTTTACAAGTGGAAAGTGCAAAATAGGCCAAATTCGAGATGAGAAGAATGGATATTGACATAAAACAGGAAATCAAACTAAAAGCAGATTTATGGAGCTATGAACAGAAGCCCAGAGCAATTGGGTCGTTTATACAGCCAGATATAAGGGGGGCCGTTATTGACCAAGGCAAGTGTTGTAATTGGTTTTGCATTTTTGTGATGTTGTCTTCTATTTTGTTACTAAGTTCTTCTCCTCAGAGTTGCCATCCATCAACACAGCTTTACAGATTATTGACCTGCAAGTCACGACAGCAAATTCCAATCTTGTTCTCTCCTCTAATGAAACACGAACATAAGATACAGTCTGCAAAGTACCAGGATTGGAGCATTTCTTATGGAGGGTCTTGTGTTCAGTTGAATTGAAGATCTTTGATACACGTTATTGTTTGACTGTGATTTGCCAGGTTTGCTGTTACTGATTTTATTCATTTATAAGTATTAATAATTTACAATGATTTCTGTTTTTCCACAAATTCAGCTGGTAAGGGATCTTTTACTTCCTTCTAGTTTGAACAAAGCAGGGACTGTTTTTGAAGATTTAGTGACATAAAGTTCAGCAGTGCACAGGATATTGAAAGCTGGTACCCCTTCTGTCATCTTGGGTCTAAAATATAAGGGGGCTTTAAAAAAGTACCAAAGGGTGTCAGGATTTGGGTTGAAATTTCAGATTTTATAGCCTGTTCTTGTTATGGCAACCATTTTGTGTACTGTTGTCAGGGTCGCACTCTGCATTTCTAGGGGCGTGGTTTCTGGGGTTGTGACCTTAAATTAATTAGCAGACGAGATAAACGGTCAGCCATTTCCACAGAGCCTTATGTGACCTGCAGATAAAACCTTACCTTATATTTTGACTTCTCGTGTGATTACGTTTCTTGTCTTGTCTGACTTTTGACTTACTGCATGTTATTTGATTGTGATTTTGGCCTCTCATCTGGGTTTGGGCTCTTTGTTTTATTATTTTTTTGTTTTGTTTGCCATTTGTTTGCATATTTTGATTCAATCTACAAATTAGTTATCTGTTTTTCTGCTGAGACAGGACATATAATTGGAAACAAATGAGATGTGGAGTACTTTCAGACACAAGAAAGATGTGAAAGGGAAATAAAAACTGTAAAGAAAGAAGTAGGAGGAATGCAAGCATCTTTAGAACAACTGGCAGGGACAGTGAATTAGTTAATAGTCGCAGTTAATACCTCGGCAAATCCAACTCCTGCTCCAAGTTTCAGCCACCATTATGAACCTCAGATTCAGGAGACCCTAATGAGTGTCAGGGTTTCCTAAATCAATGTCACATGGTCTTTGAAGCCCAACTTAAAATATATTCGGACAATCGGACACAATATTGTTTTTAATATCTCTGCTGGATAACAAAAACCTCTTCAATGGGCAACACTAAGAACAACATTAAGAATCAGTTGTGCATTTTATTGGCTTTGTTTTTTTTCAGGAATTTTGGAAAATATTCGATATACCTGTCTGTTGGAAAGTAGAGGCCAACAGACTACTAGCTTGTCATCAGGGATCAAAACCCGTACATGTTTAAATTGTGGAGTTGAGGATGTTAGGTACGGTGGCTCGTTGGGATGACGTGGCATTAATTCTGTTGTTTAGGTGAGGATTAAGCTCTGAAATAATGAATGAGTTAGCCAGCCACAATATTGGTAACTCACTTAATGCGGTGTAGAGGTAGCCCAAAAGGTGGGTACACGTCTATCAGAGAGAAAATTAGCATGGAAATGGGAAAGAGGACCTACCTTTAGGCCGAGTGAATCCAAGACCACTCTGGGCCTATGGATTTGGGCAAAACAGCAATTAGCAGCACTGATTAAAGGATTAGCTCTACGTCAGGCCTGAAGGGTGGGGATGTGCAGTCAAACTCTGTACAAAGACCATCTTGATTTCCTTGTGTGGTTCATAATGCTGACTGTCACAGACACTGTGATTGATTCAGGCGTGGCGTAGAGTTTTATTAGCTCCTCCATGATTGAGCTTCACATATCACACCAGGGGCCTCATGTATAATGTCGTGCGTAGAACTCGCACTATAACATGGCGTAAGCACAGAACTCGAAATGTGCTTACGCACAGAAAAATCCAGATGCAGGAATCTGTGCGTACTCCAACTTCCACGTTCTTCCGTTACATAAATCCCGATCAGCGTGAAAAGTAGCGCTGCACTGCAGCTTTATGTAACGCCCCAACTCCTCCCAGAAATTACGCCTCTTTGAATATGCAAATCAATATAAATCGCCCTTAAGCTCAGCCTTCTGTGAAAAAACAATGGGAAAAGCACGGGGGAAAATATAAGAATTTCAGCAAATACGAAATGGAGTCAAAGGAAAAACATACTATTTGTTCAAATAAACCGTGGTATAATCAACAAAAGGAAGTTGATCGAGTGACATAGCGTGTTGGAGAAACTTGAAAGCTCACGTTCACAAAATCGCACAGTGCCAGAAATAAAAAAGAAGTCACATATCAAAGTCGCCGTGAAAAGGCGACTTGTAGCCCACTGTCTGAGTGTCATATGAAAGCTTATTAGGATGCACAGAAAAAAAGGCACACAGTGGGGAAAAAGCATGAAATGGTAACTTCAATCTCGACATTTCCACTTTAATCACATAGTTTATTTTGTCATTAAACTAGAACATCATAAACTTCATCTTAAAATCGTTTAATTAACAAGTTTCTCAAATCACATCGTAATTAAAGTAGCACGTTAAATGCTTTGTTTTGTATTTGATCTTCTATGTGCTCTATGTGTGTGAATCACTACTTGCTTTTTAAACTGGCTCTCTTCCTCCAACTGGACACAGAATCCATTACAGTCGTGATATTACAGCTCTCTGAATAACTAAAATACTGAGATGTATACGTGATGTCATTTTCATAATGATAGGAGTTAAAGCACGTTATTAAACATGGCTTTCACGGCGCAGTGATTGTGTGCGATCTTCGATTAAATAATTTATTGCAGCAGTACTCATGAGAGGGGTCTGGCTGCAGCCACAGTGGAGCTCCACAGTAAGCGGAAACACGTGACCTCCACAGTCGGCGGAAACCGCCTTCAAGCATTCACGCGTGCGTTAAACAGATTGGGAAGCACCGTTAAGTGTGTGATGACGTAGCCTTTCAATACGCACGTGCACGCAGATCGGGCCGGCAACGGGAATCACGTATTGACACACACCGCATGCGCTTAATGAAAAAAACATTAAAAACAAAAATATCCACTTTACGGCACGGCCCGATCGGAACTGTGCATGCAGTACAATTTGACATTACAGTATATTATTCATTTTAGTTCCACATTAGTTGACCAAAACTGAAAATATTAATCCTGCAAAATAAACGAAGCAGCCTTTGTGGCGTAACGTTGATGTCCAATGTTCAACCGCCGTAAGAGGAAGCTTAGGTGTGCACACCTGATAAGCCCCAATTAGGGCAAAACACATGCCGCGTGCTCTTTGTATTATTTGGCAGGTACTGTACTATATATATATATATATATATATATATATATATATATATATATATATATATATATATATATTATAAAAAGTATGTAGTGTTTTTATTTTCCCACTCACATAAATCATATAAAGTTTCCTTTCCGTTTTGATCTATTGTTGCAACTTCCCTCTTATGAGCAAATTGTGCTTGTTTAAAGATATCTTTAGACATCAGTTATTATTAATAAAACTGCCATTTGTCTTAAGGCATCAGGTTTATAAAACCTAACGTATCCAACCAGTTTTTATAGAAATATATGATCCTTTTTCAAAAAAAGAAAAGAACACTGTGTCGCTGACTGTCCCTGTCCTTAGTGCTGTTACTGTCCACTTGTTAAAATTCTTTAATTCGTTCTCAGTTGTGCAATCAGGTCAGATGCTGAAGAAATGAAGAGCATAAAGCCAACGGTTCAAATACTCATTTATTCCAATGGCTATTATTCTTACAAAGAAGTTTAACTTTATATCCACAGACTTAAATTAAGGAAATGAGCTATTATCACTTAAACCAATCTATTTGATCAATTTTTTACAGTAAGTTGCTTGCTGCTATAGTTCATATTTATAATACATTTGTTCTTAGTGATGTTTTTAATGTTATTTCAAGGCATCTTTGTAAAACACCCTGAGATATGGAGGAATATTTCGGACAAAATTAAATAAATAAATAAATGCTTAAATAAATAAATGTATCATGAAATGAAGCCTTAATAAATAAATGTATCATGAAATGATAGCATAAATTAATAAATGTGTCACGAAATATGTTTTTCGTTGCTTATTTATTTATTTCATTTTGTCCGTAACATTCCAGCTGAGTCAATAGAACACCTTCTGTTATGCAGTTTAAAAGTATGTCAGATTGCAGATCTATATGGTGTATTGGAGAAGACGATCACAAGGCGAATGAGCCAGTTTGATGCTCTGTAGCTGCAACGGCTGTATTAGTTTAGGTAGCATACTTTGACATGGAATGCCCAAAGCAGCTCCAACTAATATTTTGAACTGAACAACTTTACCATTGATCAGAGCTGTACAGTTGTTTGAAAAAGTAGCTGCGAATATGCACCTGACTTTATACTCGTAAAACAAGGGTCAAATACTCAGTTCAAAATATTAGTTGGAGCTGTTTTGGGCATTCCATGTCAAAGTACCTAAACTAATACAGCCGTTGCAGCTTACCGTGTATAAAACTGGCTCATTCGCCTTGTGATCGTCTTCTCCGATACACCATATAGATCTGCAATCTGTTGTACTTTTAAACCGCATAACAGAAGGTGTTCTATTGACTCAGCTGGAATGTCAAAGGATGGACGTCCAGAGCAGGGAACTGCGTCACCTGAACTGGAGTGTAGTAGAGTCAGTTTCACCTGATCTTTGATAATTTCAAAAATAGTTTCATCTATATCGGAGTCTAAAACGGCCGCCAACATTGTAATTTCTTCCGATAAATCTTCAATTCTCTCTCTGAAATACGTAATATCTTCAGCAGAATCCATTTCATCGGCAGTAGTAAGCATTTTTCTAATTCATTCTTGTGCTATCGATTCACCAATCAGTAACTAGAGGGCGTGTTAGAGTCCACCCTCTCAACTTTGACGAGTGAAAGTGACAGTTTTATTTCAAGCCGTATTTCATGACGGTTTGCAGGAATGTTACGGAAAAAATGAAATAAATAAATAAGTAACAAAAAACATATTTCGTGACACATTTATTTATGCTCTCATTTCATGACACATTTATTTATTTATGCTCACATTTCACAGTACTTTTATTTATTTACGCATTTATTTATTTATTTCATTTTGTCCGAAATATTCCTCCATACTCCACAGTGGCTGCAGCCAGACCCCTCGTTGCCGGCCCGATCTGCGTCGCGCGCGTATTGAAAGGCTACGTCATCACACACTTTACGGTGCTGCCCAATCTGTTTAACGCATGCGTGAATGCTTGAAGGCGGTCTCCGCCGACTGTGGAGGTCACGTGTTTCCGCTTACTGTGGAGCTCCACAGTGGCTGCAGCCAGGTGCTCTTGGTACTCATGGGCGGCTCTAGGCTTGTGGTGGCACTGGGCAGTGGAAGAATCGGTGGCTCCTTCGCCCGCCCGTCAGTAAGGTAGCTTATGCACAACGTCCGTTGCGGACACTGCATAGCCGCCTCGTGCTCATGACACAAGCATTTAACTTTTGCCGAAATTTGTTGCTGCGTTTTTAGCTGTGTTTTTATTTTCTCTTTCTGTTGTATATTCAATCTTTATTGGCGTAGCCGTCACTGCAGTCCTTGCTTTTCTTTCCCCAAATACCCAATCATCACACAATCAGCTCTGTGACAGACGTTAAGCCATCTGTAAGCTTAGCGGCAATTCTTCAAAATGTTTAAGGAACATTGAAATATCTTCGTAGTACATGTTTAATTATTCTATCCTTCACGACACTCCCAGTAAAGAATATAGATTATTTAAATGAAGTTAAAGTTTTATCTGTATAATATAATAAACATATTTTGCTGCATTTCACCTTAAAAATGATACCGTCATCATATGTAAATACGCACTTTACAAAGTGGCTCAGGTTGTGCGATATTATAACTGTAGTGCAAGTTTACAGTGGGGTGATTGTACTTATAAGTACAGAAAGATCTACAAGGAGCACTTGAGTGCATTTAAAGTTCTTGGGATGAAACTGTTTCTGAACCGTGAGGTCCGTAGAGGAAAGACTTTAAAATGTTTTGCAGTGGCTGAGACAGCATGTCCTTGAAGCTGTATACCGATAATTCTCTTTCCGATCAGCTGCTGCTGTGATTCACACTCAGATACAGTGATATAAATACTCCGAGTGGTGCAGTGAGAGTAATATGGAAAAAGATGATCCGATGTGTTAACTCCTAACGGGAGGAGCAGAAAGAAGAAGAAGAAGGTGCAGTGAGAGTAACAACGCTAAAGCAGTTATAGTATTTGGAATACTATGGCTATTCCCTGGACCATTATATTATTACAAGTTAATTTCAATCAGATGCGTTACACTAATAACAACAACATTGATTTATATAGCACATTTTCATACAAACAGTAGCTCAAAGTGCTTTACATAATAAAGAATAGAAAAATAAAAGACACAATAAGAAAACAAAATAAATCAACATTAATTAACATCGAATAAGAGTAAGGTTCAATGGCCAGGGGACAGAAAAACAAAAACTCAGACGGCTGGAGAAAAATAAAATCTGTAGAGATTCCAGACCATGAGACCGCCCAGTCCCCTCTGGGCATTCTACCTAACATAAATGAAACAGTCCTCTTTGGATTTAGGGTTCTCACGGAAGGGCTTGATGATGATGGTTACGAAGAATTCTGCCTTTTAATCCATCCATCATTGTTGGAGCATCATGAAGCTTTGAGTAGGTGGAGGTGGTGCAGGCCACCACCACAAAGAAACCGGAAAAAGAAACAGAAAAGAGAGTAGTGGTCAGTACGGATTTTAGAGCCACCATGAATAGTTATTATGAGGAAATAAAATTTTAGCTTATTCTAAAATGTTATTGATTAGATCCTGCCAGGTTTTATTAAAGTTCTTTACAGATCCTCTAAGGGAGAATTTGATTTTTTTCCAATTTCAAGTAGGAAATAACATCAGTTACCCACTGACTTAAAAGACGAGAGTCAGAATTCTTCCAGTTGAACAAGAAAAGTCTACATGCTGATAGTGAAGTAAAGGGGATTACAGTTTGTTTGTCCTTCTCCACTTTAAGCCCCTCTGTGAGCCCACCTGACACAGCTGTTAGTGGGTTAGGAGGGATTGTGACACTAATGGTGTCTGAGAGGCATTTAAAGATTTTGTCCAGAATGATGTTAGTTTGGTGCTCACCAACCAAAACATGTGGCCCAGTGAAGCTGAAACTCGACTGCAATGTTTACAGGTTGGACTTTGACCAGAAAACATTTTCAACAATTTTAAATGAGACAGATGTGTTCAATATATAATTTTAAGTTAAATAATTCTATGCTTTGCGCATATGGAGCTCACGTGAATTCTCTGCATTGCTGCGTTCCACTCCTTTTTCTGACATGTTGACTGAGAGATCCTTTTCCCACTCTACTCTTAGATCTTTGAAAGCGAGGGACTGCAAAATAGTTTTATACATTGCAGAAATACTGTCTGAGTACTCAAGACAGAGGAATATTTTTTACAGCATAGAGGAAGGTGGGAGGTGAGGATTATTGGGCAGGTTCTGTATTACAAAGTTTCTAATTTGAAGATAGTGAAAGAAATGTGTAGCTGGAAAGTTAAATTAGGAATGTAATTGTTTGTAGGATGCAAAGACGCAAGTACAGATCTCTAAGTGATTTAATCCCAAATGTTTTCCAGACACTAAAAACTGCATATGTTTGTGACGGTTGTATAAGGTGGTTCTCATCAGGAGGTGCCACAGTTAAAAGCTTCTTTATCTTAAAATTCTTCCTACATTGGTTCCATATTCTGAGTGAGTGAAGCACAATTGATTTGTTAGTATATTGGCAATAACTTATACTTATTGGGTTACAATGCAAGGAATGTAAAGAAGTACTTTAGGATTTTATTTCTATTACAGACCAAACCTGTGTATGTTCATCTATTTGTGTCCATGTCTGGGTTTTTATAGCTTGTATTTTTGCTGCCCAGTAATAAAATTGAAAGTTAGGTAGAGACATGCCACCTTCTGCATTTGGTCTTTGCAGGGATGCATTTAGATACATGGATGTACTGAATTCCAAATAAATTAGGTTATGGTTGAATCAAATTTATTAAAAAAAATATTTATTAATGTTTATTGGAATGCTTTAAAATTGAAAGAGAAGCTTAGGAAGGATATTCATCTGCCAAATAAAGTGAGATGAAGGATAGACAATCTATACAAGTTTTGCTTCATTTTTTCCATGCACAATTTTGCTGATACATAGCTTTATGTTTACTTGTGATGTTTACCACTAGATATTTAAACTGATCTGCGATGATTAAAGAGAAGGTGTCCAATGTAATATTGTGTGGTTGAGAATTCAATGGAAAGAGCACACTTTTACTCAAATTAATTCTAAGACCTGAAATCATTTGAAATTCTGCACAGTATTTTGTGGATCTGATATTTACATTACCATATGAACTGCGTATTGAGAGATTTTCTGTTCAAGTCCTTCTCTGATAATCCTCTTTATCTCATTAGCATTTTGACAGTGAACTGCCAGTGGCTCAGTGGCCATTGCAAACAGCAGTGATGACAAGGGGCATCCTTGTCTAGTACCACATTCTACTTTGAAGTAGTCTGAAATAATGTTGTTATTACAAACTGAAGCTTCTGGACTGGTATACAGTACAGTAGTTTGATCTTTGCAAAAATGTTCAGGCCAAACTCAAATTTATCCAATATTGTGAAAAGGTAGTTCCATTCAACCATATCAAATGCTTTTCCTGCATACAACGATAATAATATCTCTGGGGTGTTTGACTTTGCTGGTGAATATATCACATTAAACAGGCATCGAAGATTGGAAGCTAAGTGTCTGCCTTTAATAAATCCAGGGTCTTGTGATATTACCAAAAGAAGTACTTTCTCCATCCATCTAGCTAGAACTTTGGTGAGTATCTTTACATATTTGTTCAAAAGTGAGTTTGGTCTGTATGATGCATATTTTAATAAGACCTTTTTTGCTTAGGAAACACAGTAAATAAAGCTTGACGAAAAATTTGAGGTAGAATTTTAATGTCTCTAGCGTCTGTGAGTGTTGTTAATTAAAGGGGAGCTAAATTAGCTGCACATTTTTTTATAAAATTTGGTAAGGTAGTCATCAGGGCCTTCTGCTTTCCCACTCTGAAGTGAGTTTTTAGCATGTAGTACTTCTGATAGTCCCCGAGGTTTATCCAATTCCTCTGCACTAAGAGTATCTAGTTGTGGTATCTGTAATGCATTCAGAAGTGCATTAGGTTGTGTCTTCTCTTCTTTAAATTCAGTAGAATATAAGGATTTATAGTAGTCTCTAAATGTGTGCATTATAATATTACTAAACATTAAGCCCGTTACAATAACGGGCGCTAGAACAGTATTGCATAAACATTATTAGGAACAGTCTATATTAAATGGCAAGGGACCTTGACCTCATTCTGTTGTCTTAATTTTTTTGTTAAAAATATTTTTGCAAGAAGCCTAAAGTAAAATAATATTAAAAATAAAATAGAAACGTATATGACAATACAGTAAGTATAATTAATATTGCCTTAGTGTAAAACTTTATAACAATCTGTAATACACAATATCTGAAGAAGATATTTAGGAAAATGTTTTTATTTTTTTACCTCAGGAAATTTTTCAATTAAATTTCATTATAGATAACATTTTTTGTAAACACTCTTGTTCAGGACCATCTACAACGTTGACAACAACATCTGTAAAACTTCTAACACTTGATAATGCAACATATAACTGACCGTGGCTGAATACTGGTTCTGGCAAGTAAATGGCAACTTTTTCTAAGGTTTGCCCTTGAGCTTTATTAATTGTTATGGGAAAGGCTAATGTAACTGGAAATTGTCGCCTTCTTATGGTAAAGGGTAAATTAGTAGAGGATAGAGACAAATCAATACGGGGAATATTCTGACGCTCATTTTCTTTTTTACAATCGATCTATTTGCTCGTATTTTTCTTTGTCTTTCAGCCTTTCTTTTGTTGATGTTTACTTGCTGAGCTAACCGTTCTTCCAGGAGATGCTGCTTATATATGATTTGAGTGTCTGTGTCTTTTGTCCTACTTGACGTGTCCTTTTTTTTTGGGTGGCATGTTGTTAGTAGATAGTTAGTTAGTAAACATGCACGGGGCAGTATGTGTGGCGTCTCCCCACCAATGGATTTTATGTGCATGGCCGCGACTACCAAATCAGCACTCTCCCTAGCAATGCTGTCCTTTATTTGCTTATCATGCGCGGCCGCGGCTACGCCATTCACTGTGTGCTCAGCTTCCATTTTGTGTGCGTCCACGATGCCGGTCGTGCGTGTCGCACCGAGCCTCGCGCATGCACACTTCACCAAAAGACACACACACACGGACACAGGGGTTTTATTAAAGAGGATGATCAATGACTTTGTTTCCGTCTGTGTTGGTAATTGATGGGATTGCAGTGCGAACATCCTGCTTGTGTATCTATTGAGATAAAACCTCATTAGCTTTGTCTTCATGTTCATAGTAATGATGTCTTGATTTAAAAATGAGTTGTTCAGTTTCATTAGTTGTCAAGAGGTTGAGTTCTGAATGCGGAGCCTGTTTTTTCCTCTGAAGTACTTCATTTGGACACATTGTATCTTCTTGATCTATTCTGGTAATTTCCCTGATTAGCTCTGATATTTTAATGGCTTCCAATTTATTTTTGTGGGTAAGATATGAGATCATCTGTCCTCTTAACAGGGCCTTCAGAGTTTCCCAGAATAATCCTGCAGAAACCTCCGAGGATGTATTTGTCTCTAAAAAAAAAAAAAATTACTTGGATATATATTCTGTATAGTTCTGTAGAGTGCTTTCTGCTTTAATGTTTAAGATTTCTGCTTTGACACACCAGCACTGAGGACTTTCAACAACAAATTACTCAGAAGTGTACAAGACTCAAACGGAGTGCCTTTATACCAAGAGCAATGCAAGACGCCTTTCTTTCTTTTCAGCCTTTCTGGTGTATATTTGAAAGGGTTTGTTGTTTGTAAATCCTAATATCCCCCTGAGTCAAATAAAGATCTATCCATCTATCTATCTATCTATCGAGGCAGTAGTGTGGCTACTGACCGCTCAGTGACTCTTTCTGTTCTTTCATTGTCTTTCTTCTCCGGTTTCCATTTCAGGCTTTAGACAAGGAAGGGCCCAACCTTGAATGAGGAGCCTGTCTACTGCAAGACCCATACATACTTGTACTCATATCAAGTGTGTCAACTGACTAAGAATTCATTTTTTGAGGATGTCAGTCATTCCACAGTACCAGTAGGCCAGTAGTGACAAATCTATGGACAAGAAGGAGGAGGTGAACTTTAGTGTCCGATGTGACATAAAGTGACTCAGTAAAACACCAAACTCTGTCAATATGTCTGACGTCTGACTGACCGATGAGTCCTCGTCTTCAGACTTTCACAATGCATTCATTCAGAAGTGATGGACCCTGTGAATGACCAATGGAGGGGCACAAAGTATCTTGTGAGAGGACAACACTCTGGTCATATCTGTCACTCTGTGCTCCTTCATATAGTCACTTATCAATGGCTCTTGTTACTGAGGTCTATACAGTGCCTGTCAGTAGTGCTGTTCCTGCAGGTTCACATGCCTGACTGATTTAACAGGTGACATTCAGTGACACTCAGTGGCCACAGCAGTTGTTGGAGTGTCACCCTGAAGGACATGTGGCTATGAATGATCAATGACTCCTGCTGGTCAGACTGTTATTTGTAGGTCTGATGTGTCTCTGCCCCATACTATGAATCAAAACACACCTGATTGGCTACTCAAACCCAATAATAATGGAGGTCCTGCATTCTCATTCCCAAATTCAGTCACAAGGTGCTGCTTCACCTCACCCATCTTGTAAAGTTCATTTTCACCCAAAACTACAAACACAAGGAGGACCTGAGCTTGTGGGAACATCAAGTAACTGATGGAGGGTACTGGTCATAGGTCACATGGTGTCAGAGGTCGGATTGTTAAACTGCAGAGATAATCAACCCAAACCCTGGATAGAGCGGCTCAGTAAAGGAGGTGTTGAACCTGTGCAGGAGGGTCCTTGTGTGTGAGACGCTATAAAATGACAGTGAGCCAGCAGACCAGTCGAGATACACTCCTATTCTGGGGCTGTAGGGGCGCTGATTACCATCTCCTTGTTATTGTGTAATACCGAGTACTTTAAAAGGAAAAACAAACAGTAGGACTCGCCACTGCTTCCAAGGACGCACTCGTCGCCCCATCCTGTTCTGACAAATCCTTTATATGCGACTCCAGTCCTCACCCAGTGTCTGCTGAACTCCACCTCCCACTAACAGTGAGTCCCAGTCAGAGCCTCTCTGCACAGAACGTTGACACAGCAGTCAAGTGTGTCAGAATGATCAGGATGTTCAATCTTGTCCTCTCATGTCACTTTCTTGTTCCCTTCAGACAGAATGAGTTGTCTACTCGCCATGTTGATGTCCAGAGTGAGTGGACAGAAGTCTGAAAAGAGAGAAAAGAAAATGAGTGAGGAAATCTGTGAGTGTGTAACAGGTCAGGGGGCGGGGCACAACACAGGCAATTAACAAGAACCAATCAGGAGCTGCGCTGACGAGACTCAGATGGGTGCACTTATTGTATCGAGCTCATCTGATTGGACAGAATCTGTGAGAAGTAAATCTAACATTCAGGAATTCCAATAAACACCATAAGACCCCAGTCAAGGTCAGAGCTGTAATGGACTGTCCACACTGACTGCTGGCTTCATTAAATGACACTTTTTAGTCACAGACCACCTCGTTATTAATTTTAATCCATCCTCTGTCACACTTCACTCCATCACACTATCAATTGATTTACTTTTTCTCACAGTAAACCCCTGATCCTTATTCTGCTCATTCATTCCATTGCCAGTCATTTGTTCTTCCATTTCCATCTAAACATGTAGGGACACCTTACAGTTCAGAGCAACGTGGAATATGAAAATAAAAAAATAAAA
Source organism: Polypterus senegalus (assembly GCF_016835505.1). Classification (NCBI taxonomy): domain Eukaryota; kingdom Metazoa; phylum Chordata; class Cladistia; order Polypteriformes; family Polypteridae; genus Polypterus; species Polypterus senegalus. The sequence goes on along the minus strand of NC_053157.1, from coordinate 229,977,843 downwards.
GTAAAATGAAAACTGCCTATGAATTAAATGAGTGCATGTGAATTGTTCTGACAGCTTGAAGATTTACTGGCCAGTAAACAAGACGTCCATTGAGTGCTGACAGATGTGCAGTTCATGAAAGAAATCATCATGGAGTGAGCTGAAGCTGCTCAGGCCGTAATGGAGATGATTGATTCAGTAGAACTGAACTTTAAAATCAAAAGACACAGGACCACAATAATAAGAGAGAAAGAAGAGGAACTGAACTGGCAAACTCGATTCAGGATAACATGATGGCTGAGTGATCAGAGCTGCGGCCTCACAAGATTCAGCTTTTCAACTTTGAAGTTGGAACCTAGTTTTCATCTTTGTCAGTTCTGCGTGTTCTCTTTGTGACATTCCTGGTTCTCCTAAGATATCCCATAGACGGTTGACTGTTAATTGGTCAATGGTGGCTGTGTGAGCCCTGCCTTAAGGACAATGCAGAATGTGGTCCTATGACTGTGATGGTCTTCTACCCTGAATGATTCAGTCAATGAAGACAATCTGTTGCCGTTCACCAATTAATTTGAGAAGCTGATTGAATTTGATTGAATTACACAAATCCATAAACATCTAAAGCAGTCTGAGGAGGAGTGGGTGAAGAAAACGACATTTTGAAAATGTGACATGGACTCGGTGTGTTCTGGAAATGAACACTCAGCTTACCGGAATGTCTGTCATTTTCATTAACAGTACTAAATTGCATATTTTAACTTTGATTATCTACTGTATGGCCATCTTTCGTTTTTGTTAATCATTTTCAGAAGACTTTGTGACTGACACTAATTCTCCATTTACATCCGCTGATGACCACACAGGACTGCTTCAGCAGCTCTGAAGGTGATGGTCATAGCAACAGTTGATTCAGAAACTTTTCATTCTTCTGTCCACTTTAGATATTACACATCACTTTATACAACAATGGAAAATAAAACTTCTGAGCAGAAAGATCAGAATTGAAAGTGAAGAACAAGGTACACATGGATGTATAAATTAAATAAGTAAAATAAATAATTAACACAACGATGTCTAACCTAAAATTATTTTAAATCTAATCTGAAATAAGCACAGAAGAAGGTAAAGCAGTGTTTCCCAACCTCGGTCTTGGGGACACACTGAGGCTGCAGGCTTTTGTTCCAACCAGCTTCTGTTTTCGATTGGACTACTGGGAAAATTAAGTGATGCTTGTCTGTTTGTATTTATTACACTGGCGTAACCAGCAGGATAAAGGCCCGAGAAGATGTCAGAAGTGCAGGACCTAAACACCGTTCTTACAACTTTTGCAAACGAGCTCCAGGCTGTCAAGATGGACCAGGCAGCCACAAAGAAGGAGCTAATAGAGACCAAGTGATGGCTAGAGGCGGCGGAAGTGGTAAAGCCAAAGCCTGCACGGCCTCCACCACCTCCTATCATCTCTCTCTCAAAGTCGGATCATATTGAATCATACAGGTCAATTTTCAAGAGGACTGCCACTTGGAGACAGTGGCTGCGGGAATATCAGGTGTGAGAGATGAGGAATGAAAAGTAGGAGCAGAAACTGAAAAGAAATCTAAAGCTACAGTACATCCAAGTCTAGACAGGCATTAAGTCCAAGTGCAAGGTACGGCCTTTCAGAGACTGACCTGGAACAGACAGGCAAAAGCACAGACTCCCCAGGACCCTGATTCGCTGCATCGTCTCCTGTCGAGAGTGAAAACAGGAGTGAATGTGTAAGTGATGCAGGTCATGATAGATTGCCAATTCCAGAAGATCACCTGAAACTGGAAATGGCCTTGAAGTCCACGCTTTCATCTACTCCTCGCAAGCCGGAAGCATCGGCTGTAACATGGATTGCCACTTCACCCGCAGTGCACGAAAGCTAAAATGATCTGTCTGAACTGAAGGTAATGATCGCAACAATAGCCACAGCCATAAACGAGCTCAAAAGACATTCAAGAAAATAGAAAGAAAGAAAGCGAGAAGACAAACGAGAAGCTGCGGCAGGATAATAAAGACTTGGTAAAATGTGTATATAATCGCTCTGATGCAGCCTTTAAAGGTATGCTGGGAAAATTTGAGTAACACATTAAGGAAAATGCGTCCAAACTGAGAGTACTTACTGATCAGCTGGAAGACATTAAGCAGACTGTGATATTAGATGCTGTATAGCGCCCGACCCGACACAGACTCACACTGAGGCACGTGTAAAACACAAGACTTTATTTTTCTTCACCTGTGGGGCACGTCTTCCCTGTGAACCCCACAGGCATAACACGGTCCAAATAAGCACAGTACCACAACAAACACTCTTCTGGAACCACCACTCCTTCCATCTAGCTTTGTCCTCCACCTCCCGATTCTGGCTCCTGAGTGATGGTTGCTGGCTCTTTTAATAGCCCATCCATAAGTGCTCCAGGTGCTTGATCACCCGTTTATGATTGCACTTCCGGGTGCGGCTGTAGAGTCATCCAGGCCGGCTCAGAGACCCATCAAGCACCCCCTGGTGGCCACCCCAGATCCCAACAGGGCTGTAGAAAACTCATTCTCCCATGGAAGCCCTGCGGTAAACTGACTCACCATCGTCAGCCAGGGAGGCTGCCACCAAGCGTCCCTGGGGAGGTACAGAGAAGCCCATGGTTGCTCCCCTGGAACATATGTAGAAGGGGTGTCCCAGCCGGGCATAGGACCCGGCTGCTGCCACACAGACATTCATGACTCGAATTGAAACAGCTGAACATTTGGCATCTACCGTTGATGGAAAAGCTACAGCTGTGAATTCTGAATGCAAAAAACAGACAGACTTACTGCTCTGGAAGATGAATGCAGAAGGAATAATATTAGAATTGAAGGTCTACCTGAGAATCGCGAAAGTCCAAACCCAGTGAAATTCAAAGCTGAACTATTCTCAAAAATAATTGCAGAGGACTTTAAATCAGATACCAAGATAGTGGCAGCTTATCGCATACGTGGATCAAATACCTCTAAACCTAAGACTCTAATTGTTCGCTTCGAGAACTTACAATTTAAGATTAATGTAATGTTACTTCTCAGATATACACAAGAGATTATATTTGAAAATATAATCACATTTTCCCTGATTTCTCACCCTCAACAGCTGCTAAAGTGCCTCTTTTTACAACATTAAACAGCAGTTACGGAAAGCAGGTATCAGATACAGCCTCTTGTATCCTGTCAAACTGAAAGTGGATATTCAAGACAAATATTACATCTTCACCACTATGGATGAAGCAGAAAAGGATCCTGACACTTTTTTGAAATATGATCGTGAGTCGCATCCTGTCCTGGCATGGCAAGAAGATATTACCTGCTGTCTGATCTGCTTGCAAAGATACTGGTACCATAATTATACATCCTTTTTATTCATCTCGGCTACTTTCTCTTTATGTTTTAATTACAATTACATTTATGTATGTATGTATGTATGTGTGGAAGAAATTAAATTAGCTTTTTTTTTTTGTTACTGATCTAATGGAGACTGTTTAACTTTATACCCTTGGTTTATTATTATTATTGCATTAGAATTTACTATGCTTACTCATGGCCACTTTTAACACCATTCCCTGGGTTTATTATCTTAATATTTGAAGACTGTTGAAGAATATATTTTATGCTTATAGTATTTAGACTTTATCAGCAATAAATATCCCTATTTTTTAATCCTCAAACGCCAATGCTGGGGGGCTTGTTTTGTTGTGGACGTGCTCTGTCCTCTAGTTATATCAGAGAACTGGGACTTTGTGAAGTGGGGTCCAGCCTCACGTTGGGAGGCAAAAATGGGGGTGGGGGGGCAGAGAAAGAGAGCAAGCTATATCTAATTTATCCTTTTAATCCATATAATTATAATTACCAATGTAACAATAGGCTGCATGGCAATAACTTATGGGAAAATTGGAAAGTAAGGTTAAAAGCTGTCTTACTTCCAGTTAAGACTACAAAATGACAAAAAAAATTCGGAATGAATGTCTCTATGATGGGCAGTTAACTTTGTGAGCTGGAATGTTAATGGGCTGAATCATGAATTAAAGAGAAAGAAAGGATTCTCTCACCTAACAGGTCTAAACGCTAAAATAGTATTTTTACAGGATTCCCACTTATTAAGCAAGGATCAATTTCAGCTTCAAAGAGAATGGACTGGCCAAATATTTCATTCCATCTTTTCAAAGAAAACTAGAGGTGTGGGAATTCTTGTACATAGAACAATAACATTTGTGATAACAGACTAGTACCTGATCCTGAAGGGAGATATGTGATTGTCATGGGAAATTTATTTAACTGTAAAGTGATTTTGATAAAGATCTACACATTCATTGTAGATGATAGGGACTTCATCCAAAATGTATTTGCATCCATTCCCAATGTGAACACTCATAAAATTATAATGGCTGGGGTCTTTGTGGTTTTAAATCCAGACCTAGATAGGTTTACTGCCACAGGGGCATTGATGTCAAACACTGCAAAGACAATTACACAGTGTTACGTTTTCCCTTGCCCAGACGCGGGTCACCGGGGCCCCCCTCTGGAGCCAGGCCTGGAGGTGGGGCTCGATGGCGAGCGCCTGGTGGCCGGGCCTGCACCCATGGGGCTCGGCCGGGCACAGCCCGAAGAGGTAACGTGGGTCCTCCTCCCCATGGGCTCACCACCTATGGGAGGGGCCAAGGAGGTTGGGTGCAGTGTGAGTTGGGTGGTGGCCGAAGGCGGGGACCTTGGCGGTCTGATCCTCGGCTACAGAAACTGGCTCTTGGGACGTGGAATGTCACCTCTCTGAAGGGAAGGAGCCTGAGCTAGTGCGAGGTCGAGAGGTTCCGGCTAGATATAGTCGGACTCACCTCGACGCACAGCTTGGACTCTGGAACCAATCTCCTTGAGAGGGGCTGGACTCTCTACCACTCTGGAGTTGCCCTCGGAGAGAGGTGCTGAGCAGGTGTGGGCATACTTATTGCCCCCGACTCGGAGCCTGTGCATTGGGGTTTACCCGGTGGAGAGAGGGTGGCCTCCCTCCGCCGGGTGGGGGAAGGGTCCTGACTGTTGTTTGTGCGTATGCACCGAACAGCAGTTTGGAGTATCCACCCTTTTTGGAGTCTCTGGAGGGTTGCTAGAGGGCATACCTTCTGGGGAATTCCACGTTTTGCTGGGAGACTTCAATGCTCATGTGGGCAATGACAGTGAGACCTGGAAGGGCGTGATTAGGAGGAATGGCCCCCCCGATCTGAACCCGAGCTGTGTTTTGCTATTGGACTTCTGTGCTATTTGCTATTGGACTTCATGTTAAAGCATAAGGGTGTTCATATGTGCACTTGGCACCAGGACACCCTAGGCCTCAGGTCGATGATCGACTTTGTGGTCGTGTCGTCGGACTTGCGGCCATATGTCTTGGACACTCGGGTGAAGAGAGGGGCGGAGCTGTCAACTGATCACCACCTGGTGGTGAGTTGGCTTCGATGGTGGGGAAGATGCGGTCAGACCTGGTAGGCCCAAGCGTGTTGTGAGGGTCTGCTGGGAACGGCTGGCAGAGTCCCCTGTCAGAAGTAGCTTCAACTCCCACCTCCGGCAGAACTTCAACCACGCCCCGAGGGAGGTGGGGACATTGAGTCGAATGGGCCATGTTCCGTGCCTCTATTGTTGAGGTGTGACGGAGCTGTGGCCGCAAGGTGGTGGTGCCTGTCGTGGCGGCAATCCCGAACCCGTTGGTGGACACCGCGGTGAGGGATGCCGTCAAGCTGAAGAAGGAGTCCTATAGGACTTTTTGTCCTGTGGGTCTCTGGAGGCAGCTGATAGGTACCGGCAGGCCAAGCAGCGGTTCGGTTGTTGCTGAGGCAAAACTTCGGGCATGGGAGGAGTTTGAGAGGCCATGGAGAACGACTTTGGACGGCTTCGAGGAGATTCTGGTCCACCATCCGGCGTCTCAGGAGGGGGAAGCAGTGCAGTGTCAACACCGTATATGGTGGGGATGGTGCGCTGCTGACCTCTGACCTCGACTTCGGGACGTTGTGGGTCGGTGGGAGGAGTACTTCGAAGACCTCCTCAATCCCACTAACATGCCTTCCAATGAGGAAGCAGAGCCTGGGGACTCTGAGGTGGGCTCTCCCATCTCTGGGACTGAAGTCACCGAGGTGGTCAAAAACTCCTTGGTGGCAGGGCCCGGGGTGGATGAGATACGCCGGAGTTCCTTAAGGCTCTGGATGTTGTAGGACTGTCTTGGTTGACACGTCTCTGCAACATCGCGTGGACATCGGGGACAGTGCCTCTGGATTGGCAGACCGGGGTGGTGGTCCCCTCTTTAAAAGGGGACGGAGGGTGTGTTCCAACTATAGAGGGATCACACTCCTCAGCCTCCCTGGAAAAGTCTATTTGGCGGTTCTGGAGAGGAGGGACCGTCGGATAGTGAACCTCGGATTCAGGAGGAACAGTGTGGTTTTCGTCCTGGTGGGGAACAGTGGACCAGCTCTTCACCCTTAGCAGAGTCCTGGAGGGTGCATGGGAGTTTGCCCCACCGGTCTACATGTGTTTTGTGAACTTGGAAAAGGCATTCGACCATGTCCCTCGGGAATCCTGTGGGGGTGCTCGGGAGTATGGGGTACGGACCCCTGATAAGAGCTGTTCGGTCTCTGTACAACCGTGTCAGAGCTTGGTCCGCATTGCGGCAGTAAGTCGAGCCCGTTTCCAGTGAGAGTTGGACTCCGCCAGGGCTGCCCTTTGTCACCGATTCTGTTCATAACTTTTATGGACAGAATTTCTAGGCGCAGCCAGGGTGTTGAAGGGGTCGGTTTGGTGGACTCAGGATTGGGTCACTGCTTTTTGCAGATGATGTTGTCCTGTTTGCTTCATCAGGCCGTGATCTTCAGCTTTCTCTGGATCGGTTCGCAGCTGAGTGTGAAGCGGCTGGGATGAGAATCAGCACCTCCAAATCCTCAGCCGGAAAAGGGTGGAGTGCCCTCTCAGGGTTGGGGAGAGATCCTGCCCCAAGTGGAGGAGTTCAAGTATCTCGGGGTCTTGTTCACGAGTGAGGGAAGAATGGAGCGTGAGATCGACAGGCGGATCGGTGCGGCATCCACAGTGATCACGGGCTCTGCATCGGTCTGTCGTGGTGAAAAAGGAGCTGAGCCGTAAGGCAAAGCTCTCAATTTACCAGTCGATCTACGCTCCTACCCTCACCTATGGTCATGAGCTATGGGTAGTGACCGAAAGAACGAGATCGGTAATACAAGCGGCTGAAATGAGTTTCCTCCGCAGGGTGTCTGGGCTTTCCCTTAAAGATAGGGTGAGAAGCTCAGTCATCCGGGAGGGTCTCAGAGTAGAGCCGCTGCTCCTCCGCATCGAGAGGAGTCAGATGAGGTGGCTCGGGCATCTGATCAGGATGCCTCCTGGACGCCTCCCTGGTGAGGTGTTCCGGTCACGTCCAACCGGGAAGAGGCCCCGGGGAAGACCCAGGACACGCTGGAGGGACTATGTCTCCCGGCTGGCCTGGGAACGCCTTTGGGATTCTCCTGGAAGAGCTGGAAGAAGTGGCCGGGAGAGGGAAGTCTGGGCCTCTCTGCTTAAGCTGCTGCCCCCGCGACCCGACCTCGGATAAGCGGAAGAGGATGGATGGATGGATGGATGGTAACTGATTACAACTTATCAGACCCCTGGAGATTTCTAAACCCAAACTCAGGAGAATATTCCTTCTACTCTCCAGTGCATAACTGCTACTCAAGAAATGATGATTTTTTTAGAGATAATAATTTTTTGCCTACGATTAAATTTTGTATGACGCTATTGTTATCTCCGACCACACCACTTTGATCATGGAGCTAAAATCAAAATGCCTCACATAGTCATCTCGCAGATGGCATCTTAACTCACTTTTATTAGCAGATGAGAACTGTACAGAATATATATCCAAGTAAATCTTTTTTTTTTTAGAGACAAATACACCGAAGGAGGTTTCTGCACGATTACTCTGGGGAACTCTGAAGGCCATGTTAAGAGGACAGATGATCTCATATCTTATCCAACAAAAATAAATTTGAAGCTATTAAGATATCAGAGCTAATCAGGGAAATTACCAGAATAGATCAAGAAGATACCATGTGTCCAAATAAAGCACTTCAGAGGAAAAGACAGACTCTGCATTCAGAACGCAACCTTTTGACAACTAATGAAACTGAACAACTCATTATTAAATCAAGACATCATTACTATGAACATGAAGAGAATGCTAATAAGGTTTTAGCTCAACAGATCCACTAGCAGGATGTTCGCAATGCAATCCCAGCAATTACCAACACAGATGGAAACAAAGTCATTGATCATAATATTATAATGCACACATTTAGAGACTACTATAAATCCTTATATTCAACTGAATTTAAAGAAGAGAAGACACAACCTAATGCACTTCTGAATGCATTACAGATACCACAACTAGTGCAGAGGAAATGGATCTTAGTGCAGAGGAATTGGATAAACCTCAGGCACTATCAGAATTACTAGATGCTATAAGTTACTTCATGGTGGGAAAGCAGCAGGCCCTGATTGCTTCCCTACCAAATTTTATAAAAAATGTGCAACTATGTTAGCTCCCCTTTAATTACAGTACAACATTTACAGAAGCTAGAGACATTAAAAGTCTACCTCAAATTTTTCATCAAGCTTTATTTACTGTGTTTCCTAAGAAAAAAAAGGTCTCATTAAAATGTGCATCATACAGACCAATCTCACTTTTGAACAAATATGTAAAGATACTCTCCAAAATTCTAGCTAGAAGGATGGAGAAAGTACTTACTTCGGTAATATCAAGACCCTGGATTTATTAAAGGCAAACACTTAGCTTCCGATCTTTGATGCCTGTTTAATGTAATATATTCACCAGCAAAGTTAAACACCCCAGAGATATTATTATCAGTGTATGCAGAAAAAGCATTTGATGTTGTTAAATGGAACTACCTTTTCACCATATTGGATAAATTTGGGTTTGGCCTGAACATTTGTGCAAGGATCAAACTACTGTACTGTATACAAGTCCAAAGCCGTCAGTTTGTATAAACAACATTATTTCAGACTACTTCAAAGTAGAACGTGGTACTAGACAAGGATGCCCCTTGTCACCACTGCTGTTTGCAATAGCCACTGAGCCACTGGCAGTTCACTGTCAAAATGCTTTTAAGATAAAGGGGATTATCAGAAAAGGACTTGAACAGAAAATTTCTCAATTCGCAGTTCATATGGTAATGTAAATATCAGATCAACAAAATACTGTTCAGAATTTCAAATGATTTCAGGTCTTAGAATTAATTTGAGTAAAAGTGTGCTCTTTCCAGTGAATTCTCAACCACACAATATTAGATTGGACACATTCCCTTTAATCATTGCAGATCAGTTTAAATATCTAGTGGTAAACATCACAAGTAAACATAAAGCTCTGTCAGCAAAATTGTGCTATCTGCATGGAAAAAATGAAGCAAAACTTGCATAGATGGTCTATCCTTCATCTCAGTTTAGTTGGAAGAATTAACATTGTTAAGATGATTATTCTTCCTAAGCTTCTCTTTCTATTTCAAAGCATTCCAATATACATCAATACTGTAAGTATTTTTTTAATAAATTAGATTCAACCATAACCTCATTTATTTGGAATTCAAAACATCCACGTATCCAAATGGCGACCCTGCAAAGACCAAATGCAGAAGGTGGCATGTCTCTACCTAACTTTCAATTTTATTACTGGGCAGCAAAAATACAAGCTATAAAAACTCAGACATGGACACAAACAGATGAACATACAAAGGCTTGGTCTGTAATAGAAATAAAATCCGGCAGTACTTCTTTACATTCCTTGCATTGTAACCCAATAAGTATAAGTTATTGCCAATATACTAACAAATCAATTGTGCTTCACTCATTCAGAATATGGAACCAATGTAGGAAGCATTTTAAGATAAAGAAGCTTTGAACTGTGGCACCTCCTCACGAGAACCACCTTATACAACCATCACAAACATATGCAGTTTTTAATGTCTGGAAAACATTTTGGATTAAATCATTTAGAGATCTGTACATAGACTACGTCTTTACATCCTACAAACAATTACATTCCAAATTTAAATTTCCAGCAACACATTTCTTTCACTATCTTCAAATTAGAAACTTTGTTAAACAGAACCTGCCCAATTTTCCTCACTTCCCATCTCCCTTTATGCTGGAAAAAATATTACTCAGTCTTGAGGACTCAGACAGCATTTCTGTAATATAAAAAAACTATTTTGCAGTCCTTCCCTTTCAAAGATCCAAGAGTACAGTGGGAAAAGGATCTCTCAGTCAACATCTCAGAAGAGGAGTGGAACGTAGCAATGCAGAGAATTCACGTGAGCTCCATATGCGCAAAGCATAGAATTATTCAACTTAAAATTATATATTGAGGGCATCTGTCTCATTTAAAATTGTCTAAAATGTTTTCTGGTCAAGGTCCAACCTGTAAACATTGCAGTCGAGTTTCAGCTTCACTGGGCCACATGTTTTGGTTGGTGAGCACCAAACTCACATCATTCTGGACCAAAATCTTTAAATGCCTCTCAGGCACCATTGGTGTAACAATCCCTCCTAACCCACTAACAGTTGTGTCAGGTGGGCTCACAGAGGGGCTTAAAGTGGAGAAGGACAAACAAACAAACTGTAATCCCCTTCACTTTACTATTAGCATGTAGACTTTTTTGCTCAACTAGAAGAATCCTGACTCTCGTCTTTTAAGTCAGTGGGTGACTGATGTTATATCCTACTTGAAATAGGAAAAAAATCAAATTCTCACTGAGAGGATCTGTACAGAACTTTATTAAAACCTGGCAGGATCTAATCAATAACATTTTAGAATAAGCTTTATAATTGAGGAAGCAGATTCTCTCATCTCTTTTTTACTCTATTTATTTATTTATTAATTTCATTGCAATCCATACAAAGCAATCAAGTTTTTACAAAAAGAAAAATTGAGTTAAGATCGATCCCCACCCCTGAGAAAGAGAGCAAGCCAAACAGCGTAAAATTTAAGGCTTGTAAAAATACCTAAATTAATAAATTCTATGTGCTTCATGAACTTATTTTAAAATATTACTGATTAGATCCTGCCATGTTTTGAAAAAGTCTGTACGGATCCAATAAACTGAGTATTTGATTTTTTTCAATTTCAAATTATATAACACATCAGTTTCCCACTGACTTAAAAGAGGAGAGTTTGGGTTCTTCCAGTTTAGCAGAATAAGTCTGCGTGCCATGAGTGTAGTGAATGCAATCACAATTTGTTTGTCTTTCCCCACTTTAAGCCCCTCTGGAAGAACCCCAAACACAGCTGTTAATGTGTTAGGAGGGATTGTGAGTCCAAGGCTGTCTGAGAGTTAATTAAAAATTTTTGTCCAAAATAATGTTAATTTGGAGCAGGCCCAGAACATGTGACCTAGTGAGGCTGGGACTTGGTTGCAATGTTCGCAAGGTTGGATGATGCCCTGGAAACATTTTGGAGAGTTTTAGTCAAGACAGATGTGCTCGATATATAATTTTGAGTTGTATAATTGTATGCTTTGTGCATATGGAGCTCGAGTGAATTCTCTGCATTGCTACTTTCCACTCCTTTTCTGATATATTAATTGAGAGATCTTTTTCCCAGTGTCCTCTTGGATCTTTGAATAGGAGGGACTGTAAAATAATTTTATATATTGTAGAGATGGAGTCTGAGTCCTTGAGATTGAGCAATATTTTTTCCAGCATGGATGAGGGGGCAAGATGAGGAAAATCTGGAAGGTTCTGTTTAACAAAGCTACTAATTTGAAGATAGGGAAAGAAATGTGTAGCAGGAATGTTAAATTTGGAATGTAATTGTTCATAGGATGCAAAGACGTTGTCTATATAAAGATCTCAAAGCAAGTTAATTCCAAAATTTTTCCAGATATTAAAAACTGCATATGTTTGTGAAGGTTGAAAGAGATGGTTCTCTTGCAGAGGTGCCACAGATAGAAGCTTCTCCGTCTTAAAATGCTTTCTACATTGCTTCCAGATTCTAAGTGAGTGGAGCACAATTGGGTTATTAGTGTATTGTCGATAACGTGTGTTTATTGGAGCGCAGAGCAGGGAATACAAAGAAGTACTGCAGGATTTTACTTCTATTGCGGTCCAAGTCTGTGTATGTTCTTCTATTTGTGTCCAGGTTCTTATCGCCTGTATATTTCCTGCCCAGTAATAAAACTGGAAGTTAGGTAGAGCCATGCCGTCTTCTGCCTTTTGTCTTTGTAGGGTTGCTCTTTTGATGCGTGGATGTTTTGAATTCCAAATAAATGAAGTTATTGTTGAATCTAATTGCTTAAAGAACGATTTATTAATGTATATTGGAATATTTTGAAATACAAAAAGGAGCTTTGGAAGAATATTCACTTTTACTCTATTTAATTAATTTATTAATTTATCTATTTACTTATTTTTACTAGCTTAAGGTTTTACTCTGCTGGCCTAGCTATCTCTTTCTCATGGGTGAGGGTTGATTTGTTTTGAACCTAGGTTTGTAAAACTTGACTTATTTGTATGGAATGTTATTTGATTTTAATAAAATCAATAAAATCTCAGAAAGATTCCTATCTTGACTGAGGGCACAGGTGTAGCGTAATCTAAACACCCAGAGCCAATGTGCTGACTATCCATGGAATGGACTCGAGGTTTGTACTGAAGATGTCCTGGTGTGATATGTGAAGCTCAATCATGGAGGAGCTAATAAAACTCTACGCCACGCCTGAATCAATCAGAGCGTCTGTGACAGTCAGCATTATGAACCACACAAGGAAATACAAGATGGTCTTTGTACAGAGTTTGACTACACATCTCCACCCTTCAGGCCTGACGTAGAGCTAATCCTTTAATCAGTGCTGCTAATTGCTGTTTTGCCAAAAACCATAGGCCCAGACTGGTCTTGGATTCACTCGGCCTAAAGGTAGGTCCTCTTTCCCATTTCCATGCTAATTACCTCTCTGATAGACATATACCCACTCTTTGGGTTACCTCTACACCGCATTAAGTGTGTTACCATTATTGTGGCTGGCTAACTCATTCATTATTTCAGAGCTTAACCCTCACCTAAACAACAAAATTAATGCCACGTCATCCCAACGAGCCACCGTACCTAACATCCTCAACTCCACAATTTAAACATGTACGGGTTTTGATCCCTGATGACAAGCTAGTAGTCTGTTGGCCTCTACTTTCAAACGGACAGGTATATTGAATATTTTCCAAAATTCCTGAAAAAAACAAAGCCAATGAAATGCACCACTGATTCTTAGTGTTGTTCTTAATGTTGCCCATTGAAGAGGTTTTTGTTATCCAGCAGAGATATTAAAAACAATATTGTGTCCGATTGTCCAAATATATTTTAAGTTGGGCTTCAATGACCATGTGACATTGATTTAGGAAACACTGACACTCATTAGGTCTCCCGAATCTGAGGTTCATAATGGTGGCTGAAACTTGGAGCAGGAGTTGGATTTGCCAAGGTATTAGCTGCGACCGTTAACTAATTCACTGTCCCTGCCAGTTATTCCAAAGATGATTGCATTCCTCCTACTTGTTTCTTTACAGTTTTTATTTCCCCTTCATATCTTTCTTGTGTCTGAAAGTACTCCACATCTCAATTGTATCCAATGATATGTCCTGTCTCAGCAGAAAAACAACTAATTTGTAGATTGAATCAAAATATGCAAACAAATTGCAAAACAAAACAAAAAAATAATAATAAAACAAAGAGCCCAAACCCAGATGAGAGGCCAAAATCACAATCAAATAACATGCAGTAAGTCAAAAGTCAGTCAAGACAAGAAACGTAATCACACGAGAAGTCAAAATATAAGGTAAGGTTTTATCTGCAGGTCACATAAGACTCCGTGGAAATGGCTGACCGTTTATTTTGTCGGCTAATTAATTCAAGGTCACAACCCCAGAAACCACGCCCCTAGAAACGTAGAGCGTGACCCTGACAACAGTACACAAAATGGCCGCCATAACAAGAATAGGCTATAAAATCTGAAATTTCAGCACAAATCATGACACCCTTTGGGACTTTTTTAAAGCCCCCTTATGTTTTAGACCCACGATGAGAGAAGGGGTACCAGCTTTCAATATCCTGTGCACTGCTGAAATGTGTGTCACTCCATCTTCAAAAGCAATCCCCGCTTTGTTCAAACTAGAAGGAAGTGAAAGATCCCTGATCAGCTGAATTTGTGGAAAAACAGAAATCATTGTAAATTATTAAAACTTACAAATGAATAAAATCAGTAACAGCAAACCTGTAACAGCAAAACGGCAAATCACAGTCAAACAATAACGTGTATCAAAGACCTTCACTTCATCTGAACACAAGACCCTCCATAAGAAATGCTCCAATCCTGGTACTTTGCGGACCGTATCTTATGTTCGTGTTTCATTAGAGGAGAGAACAAGATTGGAATTTGCTGTCGTGACTTGCAGGTCAATAATCTGTAAAGTTGTATTGATGGATGGCAACTCTGAGGAGAAGAACTTAGCAATAAAATAGAAGACAACATCACAAAAGTGCAACACCAATTACAACACCTGCCTTGGTCAATAACGGCCCCCCTTATATCTGGCTGTATAAACGACCCAATTGCTCTGGGCTTCTGTTCATAGCTCCGTAAATCTGCTGTTAGTTTGTTTTCCCATTTTATGTCAATATCCCTTCTTCTCATCTCGAATTTGGCCTATTTTGTACTTTCCACTTGTAAAAAGGTTACATAGGCTTGCCAGTTTTCAATCATGACGTGATGTTTAATTTTTTTTCTTTTTACTTTAATCCTTTCTATTTTTAATAATGGTTTACACTAATTACACGAATCATGTGTCAGAATTGTAATCCAGCCACAGGGGATGCACAAACCAGTGTGATTCTTCATGCTGGTCTCAAGTCCAGATAAATGGGGAGGGTTACATCAGGAAGGGCATCCGGTGTAAAATTTTGCCAGATCAGTATAACAACAACAACACAGATTTCCATACCGGATGAGTTGAGACCGCCACCAGTACTGTTAGCCAACAGGGAGCTGGCAGAAACTTTGCTACTGTTGGCCGAAGGAGAAAAAGAGGGGGAAGACGAGTCTGCAGGCAGGAAGAGAAGAGGAAGGTAAAGAGAGTGGAACTTTGGGGGGGGACTTTGAATGTATGATTGGTAAGGGGAGAGAGTTAGCAAATATAATGGAGACAAGGAAGGATGATATATTGTGTGTACAAGAGACTAAATGGAAGGAGAGTAAGGCCAGGTGGATCAGAGGGGGGTTCAAATTGTTCTATCATGGAGGAGAAATGGGGTAGGGAAGGAGCAGTATGTCAAGAGTGTTATGGAGTTGAAAGAGTGTCAGACAGAGTGATGTAGCTGGAAACTGAAGGTGTGAGGATGAATGTTGTTAGTGTGTACGCACTAAGTTGGGTGTGTGATGGATGAGAAAGAAGATTTCTGGAGTGAGTTGCATGAAGTGGTGGAGAGTGTACCCATGGGAGAGAGCCGTGTTTATTTTGACAATACTCTTTGATTTAGTCTTAGTCTTCAGACAAAATTGCATTTTAGTTTTAGTCGTATTTTAGTCATTTAATTATTGTTAGTTTTAGTTGGCAAAAAATAAATTAATTTTACTTTCATTCAACTAAAAATAAAGTTAAAATCAAATGGATATCTTGTGTAACCTATGAATATGCACAGAGTATACAGCACCTCTAAACTCTTATCCTAACATGTACACTCATGAGCCAAACCACATGTAGTAATTCTAATGAACATAAAATAAAGAGGAGGTGTAGAACGGATTTACTCCACAAGCTCTTGGTCAGATAACGGCAGCTCTGCTCTGTCATCACAGTTTTCTGGACATCAACGTGCCTTAGTTAAGCTACTGTAAGGCTGGACTGAGCAGCACACATTTCATTTCAGTATTGGGTCTGTAAAGAACGAGATCATCATGGACTCTCTGATTTATCTGACCAGGCGCACATTTTGAATTTATTCTCTGACATTCTTTCTCCAGCGAATGAAAATATTTCTTAAAATTCTAAAACTAAAATCTGAAAAATTATTATTATATCTGTGCTGCCGAATTAGTGAATTCCTAAACAATTGAGGATACTTATACTTAAACAAACCCTTAAAAGCTGTTTCTGTAACAAAATTAAATTAAAAATGGTTTGTCAGAGGATCACTCTGATTTGAAACATTTGCTAATAAAGATTTATATTTAGATCATTAGCTTGTTAACAAAATAAGAGTAACATTTATCTCTTGAGTCAATACTGCTTAGCCAGACTTACAGGAGTTACCCGAAGTCAATTCATCGTAACTGAGAGACTGCGTTACTTTCACTAACGGACCCTTCTAATTTATGACATCATCAGTGCTTTTTCCACGTTTTTCACATTTAGGGGTGTTGCTCATAAACATTAGTTTGCCTTCAAAGAACAAATCAATAACACAAATTTAGTGTTTGCGGATTCGTATTCAGCGATGAAGCAGTGCTGTTTCGCATTAATTGGGAAATGCACTTCAAGCACTGAAATCTTAAACACATTTTATATTACTATTAACAAATGGAGCAGCTCATTTCATCGATGATTTAGATAAGCCAAACAACCACTTTGTGTGAAACTTGACTTGGCTTATAATTACTATGACTGTTGTCACCACTGTCACTGTGCCCGTAAGTGTAACTGGATGGTGCGAGGAGGTTTCACCTTCAACACTGAAATGTATCCACCAGTTACAAAATGAATGGACGTGCAGATGAAGATGTGCTCATTACAATCACAGAACGAATGTGAAGCTTCCATTCCTTTATCGGGATGGTGTAGGACACTGCATTGAAAGCAGTTAATGCCACTCTCATTTCATCTGCTGTAAAAAATGTATGACACTACAAACTAAACAAGATGAAAGTGGGGTTACATCAGGGATCTGCTCTGTGCCCTATTATATTTATGATGGTGATGGACAAGTTGACAGAGGAGATTAGACAGGAGCCGGTAATGAGGCCAGCTATGTTTTATGGGTTGTGAATGGTGGCACTGACAAAAAAAAAAAACAGGAGACAGAGCTGGAGGTTGAAGACTTAAAGTTGTTAAGATTTCAAGTGGGTGTGATGAGGATGGACAGGATTAGAAATGAGGACAGTAGAGGGTCAGGTCAGGTTGGCAGACAAAGTCAAAGAGAAGAGGTTGAATTGGTCTGGACATGTGCAGAGGAGAGATGCTGAGTATATTGGGAGAAGGGTACTAAGGATAGAACTGGCAGGGAAGAGGAGAAGAGGAAGGCTTAAGAGAAGGTTTATGGAGGTGGTGAGAGGAGACATGCAGGTGACGGGTGTGACAGAGGAAGACACAGAGGATAGGAAGAGATGGAAAAAGATGATCCACTGTACAGAAGAAGATTATTATTATTATTATTATTATTATTATTATTATTATTATTATTATGGCTATTTGATTACAATTATATCACACTTGACACACTGTGTCTTGGTGTTGATGCTGTTCAGACTGATGTTCTCCATCATGTTCACTGTGGCTTTTTAAAACTATAATGTAAGCATTAATAATAATAATAATACATTTTATTTATATAGCGCCTTTCCCATGCTCAAGGCACTTACAGAACATAAGAAAGAACGGCAGGGTATACAGTATATAGCATAGTACAAAGCAAATTAATAAATAAGAAGATTAAGACAGTAAACTCAGAGAAAGCCTAACAGACAACAGAATTGATGGTCTGCACACACACACACACACAGGTTACATGAGCATCTTGACAGAGAGGTAAACTGAGAGAAGGGGAATGAAGTCAAATAGAGCTAAAAGCCTTCCTGAACAGATGAGTTTTAAGTTGTTTTTTAAAAGAATTCATGGAGTCAGCTGACCTGATTAATTTCGGTAGGTCATTCCAGAGTCTGGGCGCTATACAGCTGAAGGCCCTGTCACCCATGGAGTGAAGATTAGTGTGGGGCACAACAAGATTGCCAGAATCAGAGGACCTTAGTGGGCGGGCAGGCACATAGTGATGGAGAAGGTCACTGATGTAGTTTGGCGCGAGGTTATTTAAGGCTTTGTAGGTTATTAGTAGGATTTTATATTCGATTCTGTAAGACACAGGGAGCCAGTGAAGACGGAGCAGGATGGGTGTGATGTGCTCGCTGCTGCTGGTTCAAGTAAGAACTCTTGCAGCTGAGTTTTGAATAAGCTGGAGCTGTGATATAAGATTAGAAGGGGCACCTGCCAGCAGCGAGTTACAATAATCTATGCGGGATGTGATAAAAGCATGGACAAGTTTCTCAGCATTAGAAAAGGAAGGAAGGAGCGAACACGGATATGTTACGGAGGTGAAAGTAAGAAAGTTTCTTAATGTGATTTATGTGAGTGGAGTAAGAAAGGGAGGAATCAAAAATGACACCAAGATTCTTTGCAGTAGAGGCAGGTCTGATGAGATCACCACCAAGATGGACTGGGAAGGAGCTCATTTTATTAAGCTGCATTTTAGTCCCAATTTGCAGGAGTTCAGTTTTGTTGCAGTTTAATTTCAAAGAGTTCTGCTCCATCCAGGTTTTAATTTCACTAAGGCAGGTTGTGAGCTGAGAAAGCTCTGATGAAGTTCCACTTTTAACATTGAAGTAGAGTTGAGTATCATCTGCATAAAATGATAGCCCAGTCAATAGCTACGAATAATATGGCCAAGGGGAAGCATATAAATACAGAAGAGAAGAGGGCCAGGACAGAGCCCTGAGGAACTCCTTGTGTGACTGGCGCCGAGCTGGATCTGCTGTTACCAAGACTAACAAACTCTTGCCTATCAGTCAGATAGGACTTGAACCACTGGAGGGCAGTGCCAGAGATACCCAGCATGTTCTCCATTCTAGACAGTAGAATGTCATGTCTGACAGTGTCAAATGCTGCACTGAGGTCTAACAGAATTAATATGCTGGTTTGTCCAGAGTCTGCTGCCATAAGCAGATCATTGGTTACCCGTAGCAGAGCAGTTTCACAGCTGTGCTGCACCCTGAAACCAGACTGAAAGGGTTCCATCAAATTATTAGACGATAAGTAATTGGTGAGCTGGGAAGCTACAACACGCTCAAGAGCTTTTGACAGGAAAGGTAAGTGGGAAATAGGCCGGAAATTGTTAAGATTGTCAGCATCAAGACCAGACTTTTTTAACATTGGGGTTACAGAAGCGATTTTAAAAGTGAGCGGCACAGAGCCAGTGTCAAGGGATGAGTTTATTATTGTTGTAACAGTCGGGATTATGGCATGAAGGCAGGATTTAAGTAGTGTGCTGGGGATGGGGTCCAGTATACAAGTAGTTGGCCTCATCTTACAAAGCAGGTCATTAACAAACGCAGATGTGACTGGTGAGAACTTAGAGAAGGAGCTGGATGGAGTGGGAAAACAGGGAGAGATATAAACAGATGATGTATTTATGTTAGTTGAATTATTTAGATCTTTAATTTTGTTACGGAAAAGTGGAGGAAATCCTCACAGACTTCAGTAGAAGAGGTAGTTGGGCCAGATGCAGGTTCGAGTAGTTTATTAACTACAGAAAACAAAACCCTTGGGTTATCGTGGCCACTTTCTATTATTCTGCCATAGTGGGTGTTCTTAGCAGCAGTTAGTGCTTCTCTGTAAGCTCTTTGGTGGTCAGAGAAAGCCTGGATGTGCACAGTGAGGCCAGTCTTACGTGACATTCTCTCAAGGCGTCGGCCAGCTGCTTTCATAGATCGCAATTCTGAGTTATACCAAGGAGCTGAACGTTTAAAGGAAACCTCTTATGTTTTAAAGGAGCTGTTTTATCTAATGCTGAATGAAGGGCTGAGTTATAGTGGTCAACGAGATTATCTAGTGTTGACGGAATAGGTGCAGACAGTAAAAGATCAGAAATGGATCCAGAAAGGATAGAGGGACAGATATTTTTAAGGTTTCTGTAAGAAATTTGTCGTTTACAGGTAAGAGGAGGTAAAGGCAGTGAGACAGTAAAAAATACTGCTTTATGGTCAGAGAGTCCCAAATCAGTGCTGTAAATATTGGCAACAGATAGTCCAGAAGTGCAGATCAGATCCAATATATGACCACCAGAGTGGGTGGGAAAATCAACATGTTGTGTCAAGTCAAAACAGTCCAGTAAGGATAGGAATTCATTTCTCAGTTTAGATGTAGTAATGTCAATATGGATGTTGAAATCACCAAGAAGGATAATTCTCTGAGAGTAAGAGCTTAGGTGGGTTAAAAGTTCAATCAGATCAGATAAGAAGGATGCATTGTATTTTGGGGGACGATAAAGAACAATGAGTGAGACAGGACCTGTTTCCGTTATTAGTTTAAGAGCCAGGCACTCAAAAGACAGTGGACAGTCAATTGGGATTCGTTTGATATTTAAGTCTGCTCTGATAATTACCGCTAGCCCACCTCCTTGTCTAGAGCTGCGAGGTTCTGTATGGAAAGTGAAACCAGGTGGAGTCGCCTCCGTGAGAGACGTCAGTTCGTTTGGCTTTTGCCAAGTCTCCGTTAAACACAGTATATCAAGTTTGGTGTCAGTGATGAGTTCTGACAGCACCAATGCTTTGCCATTAAGAGATCTTGAGTTAAACAGAGCAATGTTAGTCAATGAGGCATCTTTTGCACAGAGCTGTGATCAGGGTTTATTTCCACAGAATGTAAATTTGGCACACTGACACTTGTATTTCCAGAGCCATGAGAAGGAATGCTTATTCCTGAGCAAATGCTGCCGGTTGTCTTTTCATTCGCAGCCCGGCGGTGGCGGCGACCTGACCCGCGATGTATATATTTCGGCGCTGTAAAATACCGGTGTCTTTTAGGATGTTCCAATCAGACCATTTGCTCTGGACAAACTGTTTAATAAGAAGGAGTTTGTCATGAGAGTATTTTAGCATGATACTTGGCAATACTTATCTGAAAAGCAGTGGAGAAGCAGCACAGCATAGCGGAACCATTTGGATTAGATGAGATGAACGGCGATAGCAAAGCAGCAGAAAGCATAGCAGGAGGAGGTAGCAGGATTTGCAGGTTCCAATACACAGCCACAAACAATAACGCTTGATAATTTCATGCGTGATCGCCCCGGAGCCATAAGCCAGGTTAATATGAGCATCAGATCAGATCCCAGTCGTACAGTACTGTAAAATGAATCGGGAGCAGATCAGCATAGCGAATATAATCACGGAGAAAGATTATCCCGAGGTCATAGATCGCCAGGTACAAAGAAATGTTCGTAGGTCTCGTCCCGCGATCCACAGACTCAGCTGTTCCCAGTCAAAGTAGAGTCCATAAAATCTGTAAATATTAAGCCAAATCCATGCAATTCAGGTCGGCTGTATCCACGAACTATACGTACAGTAAAAGAAATAAAACAAGCGTGAGAAAGTGTAGAATAAAGGCGAATTTTGCGAAAAGTGTTGTTAACAGGGAGGAGCGGCAGCAACTTGCGTGCGCCAGCGTCCCCTCACCTGTGAAGTAATCACAAGCATTGGCATCAGTTACCACACAAATGGAAAAATGATCAATATTAGAAGGCTTTACAAAATAAAGTACATTTTGGACAGAAACCATAAGAGATAATAACTGTGTCCTCAATGCTGGTTTAAATGCTGAGAAGCAGTGCAGTGGTGATAAGTTCTCTGATGCATGGACCGACTTTGGGCTTATCATTAACAATAAGAAGACTGAAGTAAACCACCAGCCTGCACCTGGGACACCATACATTGAACTAAACTTTATAATCAGCAGTCAAAGACTCAGCGTGGAGAACAGGTTCATGTACCTTGGCAGCACACAGTCCCAGGGCACTGGCATTGATGATGAAGTAAACACCAGGACCACTAACACAAGTGTAGCTTCAGGCAGACTTCATGTAACAACTGAAACAAAAGAGGCGTAAGCCCACCGATGAAGCTGAAGGTGTTTAGGGTTGTAGTGCTCCTCACTTTTCTTTACACCTGTAAGATGTGGAGGGGGTACTGAGAAATGCAACCAGATGGTTTATAGGATGAAACCCCCTCCGTGCAGAATAATAGATTGTGCCTTGAAATGTGTGGTGAAATGAGTTACAGGGGGTGTTGATGGTTTTAATTGTAAACCCCTTTATTGTTTTATTGATTTTGGCAGAACATGTTACAGATCTGGTGAAGGACACACACGTGAAAGTGTGCAGTGAGGTGAACTAATTACAAGTCATCAGCAGTGCAGGAATCAGAAGACACCAGCAGAGCATGAAGTGGAGTTAAAGGGAGTGGGGTCAGTGCAGGGGGGGTCTTTGGTTATATTTGGAGTAGCAAGAGTACAGTCTCTGGTTTGGAAAGTTAACAGAAAGGAGGACAAGTTGTGATGATTAATGGTTAATCTGAGGGTTCAGTTGAACATTGCAGAAGATTAAGGTACAGCACCACTCTGTGTATATTTGTTATAGAAAAAAGTTTTAGGCATTGAGGATTTCATAAATCAGTTATTTCAGCTTTACATTCTTAGCTGACATATTTTAAAATTGGATAAATTTGTGGAAACAATTTTCTTCATGTTGGTAATTTGTGACAAAATGCTTTTCACGGGCTTTACTATCGAGTACATGATAGGTATCATTTTTTCGGGCTGTGTTGAGAAATTTATAAAAAGCCAAATAAGTGAAGTACATATAGGAGGGCAGAAGATTCAGCTTTGTATTCCATGATGTATTTGGTGAACACATAACTCACCTAATAAATACCATCTTACAATCTGAATTCACTAATTTTGTACTTTATTAATCTGTCTAGAGTTACTGAAATTGCTTTATAACTCAAGTATTTTTTGTTTTTGCTTTGGAGATTAATTTGTCTTGACATTTCTGTCACACTGAGGGACAAATCAGACAGTAACTTCAATTCATCAGCCTACCCTTTCAATAACATACCCTCTGAGGTAGATGGGAGCGTCTTCTGCCTCCTGAAGTCTCTGAGCAGCTCCTTGTTTGGCTTTACTGACATTACTGGTCAGATTGTGGCCCTGACACCACTGAGTCAGCAGACAGACCTCTTTTCACTAAGCTGTCTTATCATCAGACCTGTGATGTTGGTGTCATCAGCCAATGTAATAATGGAGTTGGAGTCGTCTCTGGTCACACAGTCTTAGGTGAACAAAGAGTGCAGGACAGTGCTAAGCATACAACGTTGTTGTTATGGGATGGAGTCCTTAAATGGCAAAATGAGTGTCATGCCTCCAAAAAAAGCCCTAGAAGCTGGCCATACCATGAGTGTCCTGCCCAGCAGACGATCACCTAAGCTCAGCCAGTCCCCAGATGTTATCTGATGGCTTCAGACTGCAGAAATGGGAAGCTGGCAGAACAAAATGAAATGTCCAGAAATATCATAAAGCTCTACAAGAGGGAGGATAACCATCAGCACCCGACCCTGGGTATATTGAGGAGTTTACTGGTTAAAAAATGAATAAAATAATAAAAAATGCATAAAGTAACAAAATACTAAAAAATAAAATAAATAATAATGTTGTGTCACAGTTTCACTAATAATTATTCAGTCATGATTTTCTGTATTTTTTTGTTTCATTATTGAATGTTTGTCCTATTTTTCTATGTAAATGTTTTCCTTAAGTGATATAAGATTAAATTTTTTTGTAATTGCTTTGAAATTTTATATAATTTGTATTTCTGATATTTTGTATGCTAGTCAGAGTAGCTGTTGCTGCTGTTCAGATTACCCAAGGCGCCAATATGCCTCAAGCGTGTGCAGTGGTGTGAGACCCCCATGGCGCGTCTCGTTCAGCTCCTGTTGTTGATCTCTCTCTTCAGGGTGGGATTTGATGTTTACTGGTTTGCTGTTATGACCTTTGCCTTTGCATTTTCCACTTTCAAAGTGTTTACCTTTTTGAAGTGTATATTGTATTTGAATATGTTTTAGCATTGTTTGGGTATGAATTAATAATAATAATTAATTAATAATAATCATTTCTCAACACTTTCCAAAACTGTGAACCTTTTTTGAATTAATGTAATTTATAAAATATAATAAATCTTTTTTTATTTTGAGCCAGGTGTTTTATGGTGTCCTCTCCTTTCAGTGGTTTTGTAGGCCATGAGCCTTTCTCGTGGTATTCAGGCTTTGTTTGAAGTGTGCAGGCCTTAAATCACAACATGCTATTATCTGGGAGTTTTCAAATTCTGGAAATGTTGACTTCTGGAATTTAACCCTAATGCTCTGAATTGTTTTCTCAATACGAACCCTTTCTAAAATATTTTGACTTTTAATTTGACCTTTTTTAGTGTGGTTACAGCTGAGAGTAAAAAAATGAATCACATTTTCTTGTAAAGAATATGACAAAATAAAAACCTTGAACCAAAATGACTGATAAACTTGAATATGAATATGGGATTTGATCTAAAAGGTCTGTACCTGATAATATAATTACACATAATTTGATTTTGATGTCTAACATTAGGGCCTCAAAGGATTTGTCCAGCAGAGATTTGTCCAGCGGTCCAGGAGAGATCTTTTAGTTTACGTACTCAAACTTTACTGATAAACAGACAATCGTCATGTGAGGCTGTGAAAGGCAGAGGATGGTTTTGTTCTGTTTGACTGAGTGTTGATGATGACTACCTCTTCATTAAAATCAGCCCTGTTAGCAGATAAGCCTCAGTGAAGAACGTCCTTCAACAACCACATGTCAGTGAATGTCCTACAAGGAAACACAAATATAACTGAAGGGATTTGGACACAGATATCAACAGCCTTTGAATCTTGCCGACTACTCCAATCAAGTAAAGTGAGAACTGAAATAATTGTTGAGAGCTGCCTGTGGTATTTGATAGTCTAACAAACCTCTTAAACTCTAAGTGGCCTGGTACCGGGCTGACAAGGGTTCAGAAATGTTTTAAAACACCTTCTGCGCATCATAAAGATGAATTACGCCACACACCTCGTTTAAAAGCCACAAGTGTCTACTTCACACTCATAGTGATCACATTGTTAGAGTAGGTACAGCAGCCATCTTAACCTGGTATGAAATCATACCTTATGAAGTGTCGAACAACAACAACCAGAGAAATTAAACCAGCCTAGAAATTTTACTGCACAAAAAATACTGAAGTGACATTCATCACTCAAAAGGTCTCGACCAGTAGATTTCAAATGATGTCTTGAACCTCCACTACAACCGAGCATAGGGTGACCACGAGCCAAACACTGGAACAACCGTCACATCACGCTTGTGAATTTCATGTGCTCTTCCATATAACTCCACAACACAACAGTAAAAATATACAAGTAACATGTCAGCACTTACAGCAGATACTCCTGGTCAGAACGAACACTGACACACGTATGTGCTATGAAACACCTGGTGATTCTGGATGGCACTGGCTGAGTGGGTCACACCATCACAAATCTCACAACATTGGATAGCGGAGACTGAGACGATTCCATCGACACCAAATAAGGCCTCATGTTTGAACAACGGGCCTGCCGTGACTTTATATAAAGAAGTCCATCTCACCAGTCAAGAGGGAATTTTAGTGTTTTGTTGTATAAAACTTCATAAAGCAACAGTGAATACAAACAACTTATATATCAACATTTACAGAAGAGTCTGATGAATAACACAAGCCTAAGCACATCACTGTGTGATTCAGTGTTCGTGAGATATTCACCTTAAAACAGCATGTGCCCACAGGAGACTGGCATCAAGCAGCTGCTGTTTCCAGGTGGGTTACTGTGGCTCAGTGGGTCGAGCCCTGGAAAGCTTTATACCATTTGATATCTGTGACTGAGACGTCTCTAATGATATATGACATGGCCACGTTTGGAAAATGAAGGTTAGAACATTTTATTGTTAGTGTTTGTCTGTGTGTATACGGGAGAAATTATTTATATTTGATATTAATATTTGATATTATTTTATATACAATTTACATTATTTATATTTATATAAAGGCCTGAAAAGGTTCTAGAGGTGAGAGGGCTGCCCGTGGTGCCAAATGCTGTAACATTTTATTTCTTTGTGTTATCAACATGAAGCTTTTCACAGGTACAGTTGACATGTCTGGGAACACAGCAGAGGTGACAAATCTGACCTGTCATTGTTTGAATTTGAAATATACTGCATTTTATAACTAAAAATAGGGAAAAATCACAGGGTCTGTCTAAGGGTTTGTTTTTTTTTTTATATTTTGCCATCAGTGTTCCAGTAAAGGAAAGTTGAAATTTGACACAAACACAAATTCTATCACATCTGAGAAGTTATCTGTGAAGTTTTAGTGGAAAATCCCCGTCCTTCCTTTATGTATTTGATAATAAGACATTATTACGGTGTTCTCCCCTCAGGCTGAAATTGATGAAAATGACCTCAGGGTGTAAAAGACCAACAAAGACGTTCATGAGAAGAAAAAATAAATCAAGTAGATAATCAGAGAGTGAGAGTCACACAAGAAGACAAAGAGGCAGGCCAGTTTTTATTTTGCTTGCACTTGTCTTTATTTTACTTAGTAGACAATGTTTTATTTCTTCATTTTTGAAAATGATTGGTCTGGGAGGGTCCTTTTGGGCTAAAAGAGAAACAGACAATTAATGAAATTTAGTAGAAAAATTCAAAATCCTGAAAATTTTATAGGAGACTTTAGAGAATCTGATGTGAGTTCAGTGATGTTGTGAATTAATAGAAAGAGATGAGAGAGAAGGCCCTGCTGCAGTGAGCCATCAAAGAGCTGGTGAAGGAATCAAACACAGGTGGAGGAGTAAGAAACCTTTCCTTTAATACTAACTAACTTTAAACAGAACTATAATAAAACAAGTTTTCAAGAACGGGACATCCTGTCTCCTTAAACTCATGACACACCTGTGGGATCCACAAATGGTTTTAGGCCTGGAAAAAGTCAGTCAGCCCTCCAACTAGTCAAACATTCACCTCTGTAGCCCAAACATGCTTACCAATTTATTGAAAAGTCATCTTCAATATTCAAATCCAAATGTACTACCTACCCCATATGCTCCATCATGATCCTCCTCCTCCTGATCCAAATCCATTTCCTCCATTCTTACTGTAAGGATTAAATGAAGATAACAAGTCATGATTTCCATCCCTTTCTTTTTCTTCTGTTCATGGATGAGATGCTTTCTACTTGTAGGACAGCTGGCATAGTAAACAGTTACATTTTGCTCTCATCTCATAATGCAGCACATTATGCAGGTCAGGACCTTACATTTAAATAAGTAAATAAATAAATAAATAAAGTGAGTTTTGGCCACCCTAGAGTCCTGCCTCCTATAGCCAAGTGCACCTTTGTGTGTGAAGCTCATTGAAACAGCAGGCTGCCATTAAAGCCTCCTTCATTCACATCTCACTGAGCGGCCTGCTGTGTCTGTTTCAGGATGGAGGCTCAGGGGGTCTCTATGAGTGAACTGAACACTGTGGCCCACACACACACACACACACACATATGCGTCGTGGACTTCAGCTGCTCATCTGCCCTCTAATTCTCATCCTGTGTGTCTGAAGGTTTAAAGAGAGCAACTGAAGAATAACAAAGGTCCCTTTTTATTATCAGTTTCTTCTCATTATAATTGTAGGCAACACAAATAATGAGAGGAATTCACTTTTGACAAAATGCCAACCTTGGATTGAACATCTGAACACTCACCAAATTCAAAGCACAGATAACCCTTTAAAGCTTAAGACCCTCCTGCCCTGAGACCACTGCTATGGAGCTTTGTAGACATTTAATGAAAAAGAATAACATAAAACAGATAATAACTAGTGGAGGAATAAGAGAGTGACAGCTTATATCAACACATAAACTGATTCAAAGGACGTGAAGAAGGACGACTGTAAACACAAATCACTACTTGTAAGAGACCACCAGGGCTAACGATAAGAGAAAACAAAGTGGAAGACATCTTAAAGTGTTCAATCAGCTCCTGAAATGTTCACAGTCAGAAGTCATTAAAGTGCACTGGAGACACCAAGCAGGGTTTGTACAAAGGTGACCTCACATCAGGACAAATCAGGACAGTGGCCACATATCAGAAATCAAATGCCGATGGTCATTTGTGACATTTTAATATGAAAAGGAAACTTCAATAAATAGAGCGACATAAAGGGGACAGGCAACTGAATGCTTGATAAACCCAAGATCACCACTCAGTGCCCTTGGACCAAATCCAGCTAATTTTCTCTGCCCAAAGCCGTCTTCTAATGCATTGTTTTTGGTTTCCCTGAGAAAATCTGTGGTCCCTGTCTGCTTCAAAAGGCAAACGATTAATCCTGTGGCCAAAAAAAAAATAGATATTCAGTATGACTCCACACTGGTGGCACTCAGTCCAGTTGTAATGAAATGCTCAGACAGACTGATGCTGGGACACATTAAATAGAATATGCCAAGTTATCCTGACCAACCCCTGTTTGCTTATCATCACACCTGCTCCATAGTAAATGCCATATCCCTTGCACTTCATACCACCCTGGCACATGTGAATAACACAAACTGCAAAGTAAAAGTCCTGTTTACAGACTACAGCTCAGCACTTAATACTGTTGGACAAGCAAAGCAGATCACAAAACTCCTCAATTTAGGACTCCATGCCACTGCAATTAGGGTTTGGACTTCCTAATCAACAGGCCTCAGCATAAGAGATTAGCATCTTGACATCCTCCATACTGACTTATAGCACTAACTCTCCATGGGGTGGTGTGCTGAGGCCCCTGCTATGTTTGAAGTCGATGAAATTTCCTGGTTACTCCACCATTTTAGGCAAATCACCATCAATGATGAGAAGAGGTCTACCATCTGACTCAGTGGTATCAGGTCAGTAATCTCACACTAAATGTTAGTAAACCAGGAGCAGGGCAGAGACTTCAGGAAGAAGAAAGAAGGCCACACTGACTTTGACATCGGACAGGATGTTGTGGAGAGGGTGAGCACCTTTAAATGTCTCAGAGTGACCATCACTGACAAACTGAAGTGGGCACAACACATTTCATCCCTTGTCCAGAAGGCTCACTGTTGCCTCTTCTTCCTCAGATGTCTGACCAGATCTTATTTTTCTCCATCTGCTCTCCTGAACTTTTACAGGTGCCCAGTGGAGTCGACGCTCAATGGCTGCACCACATCCTGACATGACACCTGCACAGCTCAAGAGTGTAAAGCCCTGCAGAGGGCACTGAAGGTGGCACAGAACATCAATGGCACCCAGCTGAGCTGCCTTATCTCAGGACGTACACAACACTCGCTGTCTTACAAAGTCAAACAGGATCATTAAAGACCTCGGCCATCCTGCACAGCTGCTTTTCCTGCTCATCCCTTTAGAGCCTTTGGCACTCGCACACCTTATCTAGTGAGTCACTTGTAAAGTTTCAGATTTGCATTTTATCTGTGAATTTGTCACAACGCTCTGTGCCTGCACCAGTGAAGAGCGAAATGCAAAAAATAACTGAATTGATTTGAGCTGAACTGGGAGATTCAGGGACAGTTTCTACCCACAGGCCGTAAAGTTGTTGAACAGTCAATCATAACAACAAACGATTGTATGAATATGCAGTGCATATATGTATATATTTTGTACTATTTAATTATTTGTAATTGTATTGCATTGAATTAGAATTTCCTTATACTATTTACACATGACAATAAAACTAACTTTATTTGAGATGATTACGGTCATTTTAAACATCAGATGTCTCTAAAATCAGACACAGGCCGAGAGATTGAAAGGGCAGCTGCTGAATTCAGGATAACAAGTCACAATAAAGTTTAAAAGAGAATTTATAATGAAATCCGATCATTCACTCAACCTTTTAGAGTCTTGCTTTACTATTCACTACAACATCATAATATAATCACACCGTGTTTGTGTTAAGCACAAATAGTTCAAAAGAGACACTTAAAGTAAAAAGTGAAGCTGGTCATGGACCTTAAAACCTCCAAAATATCCGACATAAACGCAGTGTTTGTGTTGTTTGTCGATTCAGTGATGGCTACGGATACAAAATCAGCCCTGCTGACTCCATCTATAAACTGACTTTGGATTTGCTCTGCTAATACGTGAACCCAAAATGCTGGAACTTGTTTCATGTCTTCATAAACTTTATCCATTAATTTATCACTGCTAGCTCCAGTAAATGCCTACAACAGACTCTTTGAGTTCCACCATTCAGTAAAGACTTTATTATTCTTAGCCAATATTCATGTAACATGGAGGGAAGAGCTTGTTGCTCAGTGTTGGTGAGTCAGTGAATGGCTGGTTATTTTCCTGTCTTGACCACAACTCACTTCTAGATTTTGATTTTCCTGCACTGGACCCCCACCTGTGGTGGATAAAAGAAGATTTCTGCTCCAAAACTGAATGGACACGGAGCTCTGTGGACACAGTCGAGGACAGAGGATGTGCCCCCTGTTCTGTATGCCATTGTGCGAACGGCACTGCACTCCACACCACTTTGAACACATCCATGTTTTGTTGTCTGACGCCTGAACATTCGATGTGCACAGACGCACAGGACACACAGACACAAAAGCAGGAGGCACGCGGTCACAGACTTGCATTTTTGTGTAAAAATGACTGCTGACAAAATTTATGTCATACAGATCCTTGTGGCTAAACGGACATGCAAAGTATCAAGATTCTCTACACTGTCTTAGTTTCAAGGGAGGAAAACATTTTAGTTAATTTTAGGAGTTTATCTCTACTTTAGTTTAAATTAGAGATGACAAGTGAATAAATAGTGATGAGCTTCTCACAAACCAGAGTGATGAGGGAAGGAACTGATATAAATTATTGAGCAGCACATTCTCCATTCTACTCACACAGACTTTGAGGGAAATGTTTTAGCTTTTAAGGCTCTGGACGATTCCTCCTCTGAGTCACAATTCTGAAAAGTAAGAACAAAAACACATTGCGGCATTAGTAACCGACAAACAGATTACAGATGACCCACTGACAAAAAATGTACAAATATAAAGAAAGAAATTGAAAAGAGAAAGTTTTTGTAAACACATTTCAGTTCAAATGTCAAAAATCAAACTCACAGCCATTGGCAGAGAGCACAGGCACAGCAGAAACAGCAAGGCGGCGAGTCTCATGGTGAGGCTGACACTGAGATGTCTGTGATCAACAGCAACACCTCCTTATATAGCACATCAGGTGGGGTGGGACACGTCTACAGGGTGGGGATGAGGACAACTGGGGAGGAAAAACAATTCAATTTGTTTGACTTGGATGAAGGACAAGAAGACACTTCTGTCAAACCAAAAATCGCAAAGTAGAAGTCATCAACTCTGCACAGGTTTTGCATTCAGAGAAAATTCTGGATTTTTGTGTCAGAGTATCATGTGATTTTTATGTTTCAGATGCATTCTGTCAGAAAAGTAAAAGCATTAAACCTAAACTTAAACCTAACCTAACCCTAACCTTAACCAATTTATCTCATATGTCGTGTGATGGTGTGCTCAGGTACTGTGATATTCAGGTATGGTGGAGAAACAGCTTACACCTCTTACTTCAGATGCTGTGTTAATGCTGGATGAGTTTCATCAGACTGAGTGATAAAGCAGGAGGAGGACTGGAGAATTTTATGAATGTGCAGTAATGACAAAGGGAGTACAGTATAATTAAAGCTGAATGTGTGATCCAGGTGTTGAATTGTGCACTGAATTCATCCACATCACTGCCCAGGATTGAACATCATTGAACCTGACTCACCAACAGTAATAATTCACTCTGTACCATCGTCTTTCTGATGAGTCAATCTTAATGACGGTGTCTTCAGTGGAAGAAAATTTTTAGAGTAACATAGCATTCATCTTTAAGAAATAGCATAAAGGGTTAATAAATGTTGGAAAACAAATAAAGGTCACATGAACAACAAAATGTACACTGAAATTATTATATGCACAGGAATTTCAAGGGTGATGGCTCAACTCAAAGGTATAAGAAGAACCATAATATAATATAATAGACTTTAATTTTATATAAATCATTTGGGTGTAAACCAACGAACCAACCATTGTAAAATGTATGCATTGATTGGCACTGCATGTAAATTCAGCAGATTATTAAATTAACCTATTTATTCTTTTTTTTCTCTGATTATTCTGACCAGGCTGTAACAGACTGATTTTGAAGAATGCTCCCTCCAAGGCATGTCCTTGAGGAGTCATTAAATGACACAATGAACAGCTTTTCTCCTGCCTGATTACTGAATCGTCCTGTTAGAGGATGTTTCTTTCTTTAATAAGATGTTAAATTTTGACCACAGTTTTTGGTGCCCAACGGTAAGACGTTACTTGCCCCGAGGGAACTCCCAGCAAAATTCCAAAAAGATGTGAAGCCGACAGGTAATTATGGTGCATCTGAAATTAAGGCCGACTTGTTCCCATCTGCATGGGACTCCCCTCTAAAGGACGTTCATTCATTCTTTTGGGGATAAGGGGCTGAGTTAGGTGTCATACCATTAAATTAGGAGTGTTTTTTCTTAGAGTTAGGATAGTTAGTGTAGTTAGGTTAAGAGCCTTTTGCTGACTAGAGAGAGCACTAAAGAATAGTGCAGAGATCACTCCTCGTCGCGTGGTGGATTATTTTGGGTTGCCGTCTGGAGGAAGTGACCCACTATTGCCTGGGGGAGTTGCCCAGATCTCTCTTTGGGTTTGGCAAAAGGTCTCAGTAGACAGTAATGCTGTTAATTGGATAGAGTAGTCCTGGGTTCAAGTCTCAGGCACGTAACAAGGGGGATAGCATTCCCCGCTTCAGTAAAAAAGAAAGGAGGTTAAAGTCCTCCCTGAGGTAATAAGATTGCAACCAGCGGGAGGGAGAGTCCCACAGGAAGATAGGGCTGAAGGTAGAAAAAGAATTGTAGAATAAATGAAGAGTAATCATTGTACGCTAAGCAGTATGTGGAAAATGTTAACTAGTAAGAACAAGGAATATGGAAGGTTTATGAATAGTTTGTATGTTCTGTGAAAATAAATGAGTACGTATTTTTTATTTTATTCCAGGCAGAGTGTGTAAGTAAATAAGACGTCTTGATCCGCAGCAAATTTAAATAAATGCGTGTATGAGATGACGTGTTGAAAGAATTTCATTGTGTGTCTGAAAATGTTGTTCTGTGCCTAAGAAATGTGTGAATGGGACATCTTTGTCTGAAAGGTACATGTATTAAACTGAATGTTTAAAGCAAAATATATTGTGCACACAAATTTAGAAATATCTGATAAAGTTCCAGAACTCTGAGTTAATTTGGGTTAAAATGTGAGTTTTGAAAATGTGTAATATTTGATAAAATGAAAACGTCTCCACTTTGCTTATAAAAATGTTTATATGTATAAAACATCTTTTCTTCACACTCTGATCAAGTCTTAGAGGAAAATGTTCTTTAATAATTATAAAATATAAAGGAGACAATTTCTTTCAAGTATAAAATGCTATCGGTATGTGTGTGTGTGTGTGTGTGTGTGTGTGTGTGTTTGTGTCAGCTGACGTATTGAAAAGCTCTAAATGTGAAGCCGCTTATTTGTTATGGACGTTGTTTTAAATTCTTTCCATGAGCTGTTGGGTGATTGAAGTAGGGGTGATACAGTGGCACAGTGTTTGGCACTAAATAAAAATAATAATAATAAAACTGGAGTAAATATAATTAAAGACAGTTTGATTATGCTGTGTAATGTGAAAGATCTCTGTGAGTGAAGT
This sequence comes from Polypterus senegalus, assembly GCF_016835505.1. Taxonomy (NCBI): domain Eukaryota; kingdom Metazoa; phylum Chordata; class Cladistia; order Polypteriformes; family Polypteridae; genus Polypterus; species Polypterus senegalus. The sequence continues at coordinate 229,944,094 of NC_053157.1, read as the reverse complement.
ATATCTGAAGGAATTTATGTGAGTTTAAGAACATGTTTGGTTAAAGACAATGTGTGACAATAAGTGGTGTTGTTTTAAATGAAGAGGCAATGAATAAAGGTGTACATAAATATGTGTTGAATTTAAATGTAAAAAATGAATATGATTAGGTCCAATGATACATGTCAGTTGATTTAGTATAAATGTGTATGTCTTTTCCATCGAGTACTGGCCATACTCAAATAGAAGAAAGTGGTTTAATAATTTACAATAAAAAAAACATTTTCTAGGATAGCAAGAAAGCTGGTGATGAGCAGTGACTTCCAGTCCAGGTGGTGTTCTGTATCAAGATATGCTGTACAAAGGGGGGTTAACTAACAAAGAGAAGCTGCAAGAAGCATTTCAGAATGAAATCAATGAAAAAGTGTCCATAAACAACTAACCTGAACAGGAGGTTATGGGTAAAAGAAATCAACATTATTAAGCAGAGCTACCTTTTCTATATCAAAATATTTTCTTTAAAGCACTGCATGTAATGGTGTGATGCACTAACTACCATGAGAGCATTGTTTAATAAAAAGAAGATTTTAATTTATAATGCATTTGATGCAGTATGAGATGTTGATTTCTTTTCCCATCACTCCTTGTTCACAAGTAATTTAAATATCTTAAATGTGATTTAGAAGGTTAATATTTGAATGACTACATAGCTGATAATAGAGTTTAGCTTTATTTCAATAATCTGATGCTCAAATGAAACATTCCGGACACTTGTTAAATTCTGAAGCCACAGGTAGAAATGGACGTGTCAATTTAATTAGTAAAATATTAGGTTGCAAAAATAGCTGGGATATGAATATAGGAACTGTTTAGCTTTAAGATTAAAAAGTTGAGAGGTTATGATAGATGTATTTTAAGATAACTGTAACTTTTCAAAAGAACATGTTAGCCTTATATGAAGTGAAATACAAATTTCTTTTCTAAATAATGTAAATCCCAAGACTGCACATAACTGAACAGTATTCTGTATTAGAGAATTGGGAATGGGAATGTGGAGCGTAACTGTTTTAGTGTATTTTTATCTCATTTCCAGAAATAATTAGGAATTTACCAGTCCAGACTGTGGATTTCTTCTTTGACTTCTGCTTGCTATGCTGACTGAGAGATGTTCTCTGGACGACGCTGGTATTTTATTTCATTCATTATGGCTGTCTTAGGTGCCAATTCAAGACTGGAATAAGAAAGGATAGGAAATACATTAAAATGTTCTACAGGAACCTCCACAGAACACAACTCCTTAACTTATAACCCCCATACCACTCTAGTTTGTCTTTTCTTTTGTTTGGTTTGACACTGCTGGACATATTTGTGTTCTCTATAGGAGAACAAGAACATTCGGCTCTTGCCAAGTTGTAATATTAATGGGATTGGTTTCAGGGTTCATGCTGACTGATACCCTGCTGCTCCACATTCCCTCTATGGGGAGAAAGATTGACATTTAGATTGCAAAGTTATTTGTATAACAGCAAAGGTTATGTGCCAATTATATATATAAAAAACTGTCTTTATTTTATATTGTGGTGATTTGTTATGATGAATATGCTTTAAATGAAGTCCACAACAATGGCCAAACTAGATACAACTATATATATTATTTTTTTTATTGAGGGATCTATCTTTAGAACATAATGACTACAAAGAGTGGACATGTCTGCATTGTGCTTAGCAGCAGCAAAATTCATTTTTGACCATTAAAAACAAATTGGCTAACAGACAAGCAGAGACTGGATGACATGACTGTTTTAACGCTATTGTTATTTTTGATAAGGGGTACCTCCAACGAAACAGGCCTAATATCTTATGAGACACGATTTTTGGGATCCATAAGTAACTTCAAAATTACAGATGAAGTATTGCAATGCTGAATAATATGAAACAAAACTTTTAAGTCTTTGCAGCTGCAGGTAAAAGCTATTTTTCCTCACACATTATTTATGACAGCACTTGAATTTGAACCTGGAGACTGAGTTGTGCCAAAGGTCTGCAGACAAATGAATCATCCGACTCCCAAGGAGAAACAAGCCATACCAGAGAGGGGATCAAGCTGTGGACCAGGCCGTCGACCAGTTTACTACTGGACAACGTACTCAAACTCCAGTCCAAGGGATCAAGGGTTCCTGCTGCCATCAAATCAGCTGTGCAGGTGACCATTGACATCAAAAGATCATCTTGGGTCCAGAATCGTAGAGGGCAGCCTGCATGGCATCCAGACCAGAGACTCAATCATCAGATGAAGAGTTCCAGGATATTGATATCCTTTGCTTTGTGGTATTGGACCCCAAGATCTGATTCACACTTTTACTGTGCAGGGTCCTACAGTATGTTCTTTGCCAGAACCAACTCTAACTGTGCTTAATATGTCTTTCAATTTGTCAACTCGTTTTCAATTTTCTGACAGTTGTTTACCAATTTGGAACCACAACCTCATCTCTTATTCTGCAGCAATGACTTTAAGGAAGATATGAACTGTGGAGTTATGGAAGGTATAGAAGGAAAGACAGCATAAAGAAGAGGGACGCCTCACACCTGGACAAACTGGTGAGGAAGGCAGGCTCTATTGTAGGCACTGAGCTGGACAGTTTGACATCCATGGCAGAGCGACGGGCGCTGAGCAGACTCCTGTCAATCATGGAGAATCCACTGCATCCACTGAACAGGATCATCTCCAGACAGAGGAGCAGCTTCAGCGACAGACAGACTGCTGTCACCATCCTGCTCCACTGACAGACTGAGGAGACCCCACACTATGCGACTCTTCAATTCCACCCAGGGGGGTAAACGTTAACATTATACAAAGTTATTGTCTGTTATACCTGCATTGTTATCACTCTTTAATTTAATATTGTTTTTTATCAGTATGCTGCTGCTGGAGTATGTGAATTAACCCTTGGGTTTAATAAAGTATCTATCTATCTATCTATCTATCTATCTATCTATCTATCTATCTATCTATCTATCTATCTATCTATCTATCTATCTATCTGCAAGCACAGCAAAGCAAACAAACTCCTTTTCATAAAAAAAAATATATATTTATTGAATAATTGTAACTATTTTATTAACGGGAATACTGAACAATTATTATTTAAATTGTTTAACCTGTATAGCGATTGGGGTAGTATAACTGAACACGTTTAGAAAATGTAATTAGCATAACCTGGTCAGCACTCAGAGTAAAGAGTAAATATTTTAGATAGATATTTCTAGTACATCTGAGTCTATCGATACTTATAAATGTTTTAAGGAACAATGTTTGTATGTAATTTGGACAGTTAATCAAATTTTAACACATGATTATTAGCACTTGCAGCATTACCAGTTAAAAGTCAGTCCAATTTAAACGTTCTTGGTTGTTGGTTTTAATAATTGAATGCAAAATAGAGTTTAACACAAAGAGAAATTTGTTAAATATGAAGAATGGTAGAAAACTTGAGGGATAGTCAAGTGTTCTGGGAAAAGAGACACTCAGGACAAAATGTCTGATTCTACTGATATAAAGTGAAGATAAAGTTTAAACTTGAAGTCTCTTAATACAAGCAAAATGAACCACTTGTTTGAAAATGATTGCTTTCTCATGAAGGATGTGAATTGTATTGTGTAATAGTAATTGATACAGAAAGATGGAACAAATATGAATATTAATGTATTCGGAATACTAAAATAGGATTGGATGCAACATTAGGACAAATTTAATACTGGGATTTAAGTTTTAAGTGTGCTAATATAGATAGAAATAGTTGGTGGCAATACAGGACAAATAATTACTTAGGTTTTTGGGCCTAAGTAATATAGAAGTTAGCAAAACAAAGTAATAACACAACACAGATGGAGTGTCTTATGCATTGAGTGATGAGTGAGCAGTTTGTGAAATTGGAAAGCCCAGATACAAACTCAAGGATCCCAGCTGGTGGCAGAAGACTTTAACTTTGATAAGAAGCTTGGGTACAAACTTTGCAATTTTAACATGACCTTGACATGAGCCAATGGCTTACATTAATGAGAGTAGTGCTGACATTGACACCTACTTTTAGCAAGTTAGCTGTTTTAATGCAGTAAAGGTGATCATCTAATTTAAAGCCACAGCAGGATGTAAATTGGGGCAGCTTTGTGAATGAGATCACGAGGATGTGAGCAGGTAGTTTGTGTAAGGACTCTATCTCTGTTGATTGTTGTAAGCATCATTGGCACCATAAATTAGGGACTTTGGATGTTTTTAAAGTAAATACTTGGGCTGTCTGTATCACCACCAACAAAAACATTGATGAAAAATATAGGACTTCTGTGAACCAAGACAGCTAATGTTTGTTGGATAAGAAGGAAATCAAACAGCTGTTGACAATGTTTTTATCATTATACATGGAAGTTATGAGGTTATGGGACACAAATCAGAGATTTATGGGGGAAAACATGTAATGCCAGTATACTCTGAAGAAAAATGACTTTGATACATGTTGTTATTTAACTTGATTTTCTATGTTCACTATTAGTTATTATTGATTTATGTGATTTATCTTTAGGTATTAATGATTGGCACTGATTTCTGTTATTCCCAAATGCAGCCAGCCAGGAATCTATTACTTCCTTTTAACTTCTAAGGTGGTACATTCAGTATACATACGTTTTATACAGATTAGGAATTGGGATAAAATAGGAAATTATTCCTTACTGTCTCAAAAGGGGAATGCGGAAGAATAATTTTAGGGTAACCTAGCATTCATCTTAAATGAGCATTATTAGAATAAAGGGTTAATAATTGTGGGAAACGAAATAAAGGTCAAGTGAACAAAAAATGGAAACTGAAATCCATCAATTGGTTTAGGAAAAATACTGAGATGGTCAAGTAAATATAGAATGCACCAGAAGAAAGGCTGATGCAATATACAAAATGTACTGCAGGATGACTAAGAAATCAGCAGATGTACAATAAGCAACAAGAATGGACAATTGTTATATGCACAGAAATTTCATGGGAGTTGATGCAACTTGTAGGTATGAGAAGAACCAGAATATAATATAACAGACTTTTATTTTATATAAATCATTTGATCATTGGGGTGTAAACCAATGAACCAACCAGAGTAAAATGTATGCATTGATTGACACTGCCTATAAATTCAACAGTTTATAAAATTTAAACTCTATTCTTTATTTCTCTCTGACCATTCTGACCATGCTGACCAGGTTGTAACGGACTGCTTCTGAAGGATGCTTCGTCCAAGGCATTTTGCCGAGGAGTAATTAAAAGATACAATGAACTGCTTTTCTCCTGCCTGATTACTGAATTGCCCTGTTAGAGGATGTTTCTCTCTTTAATAAGATGTTAAATTTCGACCACAAGATCTATTCTGTAAAAAGGCTACTGGCTTATACACGAAATATATTCAAAATGGTGAAAAATGATCTAATAAGCTTTCATTTAATTAGCTATGTAAACTTTAATTATGTGATCTACATTACATACTAATAATTTTATTACCATTTCAATAAAAAAAATGAAATGCCATCTTCCAAAATTCCATCAAAAACAAGAACGATAAGGAAAAACACATAAACACAAAAACTGCAGAATAAAAGATCTGAAATCTTTGCTGTCTTACTCTAACAATATGAAACGATGTCTGCAAAGCGTTGAAAATGTCTGACCTTTACGTAACGTTTTTGTTTTTGTCCGCCTCCGTTGTTGACCGTGTGACTGATGTTATTTTTTTTTTTTTTACCTTTTCTCCTTCATCTGTTTATTACGGAAGCGTATTACTGCCACGACATAATAAAAAAAATATGCTCACTATCACGTTATAACGTGAAAATATTACATTATAACGTGAAAACATCACGTTAAAACGAGAAATCGTATCATGTGATAACGTGAAAATATAAGATTATAACGTGAAAACATCACGTTAAAACGACAAATAGTATCACGTTAAAACGTAAAATCGCTGTTTGTTGAATAAGCATGAAGCCATATCATGAGCCTTGAAAAACCATCAATCGCTCCATTTATACATATTCCAAACAGCTTTAGTTTGTCATAAGAGTCAACATGCCACATAAAATTAGGTCCAGGATTAATGTACACGCGTCGCATCAGTTGATTCCTCCGTCTTTGCTCAACACCACGGGGTTCTAGAATCTTTATTAAATGCCTCACTGTGGTTTGGGTCACAACATGCCCAGCTTGAATGCAGCTGAGATGGTGTAGCTTGTATCCATGGAGCCTTCCGTGCCCTTTACAGCTGGTCAATGAGAAATGATGCTACCTCCAAAATGTCGGACTGATTTTTTCTTCTGTAAAGCCCCATGTCTTTTAAAATTCTTCTCAGTGTACGCATACTTATTACAAAACCATCCACCTTAGTCAGCAGGAGCAGAATCTCTCCATGTCTTACTCCAAGCATAAAGTAGAATTTGATCAAGTCGTGTAAATGAGCCGTTTCATTTGCAGACGTGCACTCCTCACTGGATAACCAAAAAAGTTTCACGTTATAACATGAAACTTTATCACATAATTACGTGAAATAGTATCACGTTTTAACGTGATACTATTTGTCGTTTTAACGTGATGTTTTCACGTTATAATGTAATATTTTCACGTTATAACGTGATAGTGAGCATATTTTTTTTATTATGTCGTGGCAGTAATACGCTTCCGTAGGTTATAAACCTTACTAGTTAGTAATTGATTTTTCAAAACGACAAGCTTTTTTAAAAAGAAAAACAAAAAACTAAGAAACGTCCAAAGTTAATATACTAAAGTTCTGGTAAAACACAAACACACAAGGCAGATAATAAAAATAATACCATAAATCAATCAAGCAATAGAAGATTGTATGTATTATTAATTTAAGATGTGTCACAACAGCACAGACACAAAAGCAGCATGCCTGCCTGACCCGCCCTTTATCCCCCTAACAATCTTCTCTATCACCCTCACCCCTCACTCCTTTACCAGTTTCTCTTTATCCTTTAAACACCTCAGACTCCATGAAGATGACAGATTTAGAAGTCACAGTTACCACCTGCTTTTGAGGCCTGTAATGCAGGCTGGAGGGGCTGTCAGCCTGGGCCTTTATTTCCTTCTTTACACTTATACCAGATGACACGTTGTGCCTTCAGTGGTCCTGAGACAATTGTAATTTAATTCTGAGAATTTTTTGTGTCATTGGAAAGATACAAGTGTTCACAAGTCTCAAATCTGATTGACACTTTAAATGGCAACAGTAATGGTGAAGTCAGTCATCTCATCTCCTCAAGCCTGGGTGACAGTGACAAATCAGAGACAAGGAAGGAGGAGAACACCCAATGTCTGTTAAGAAGACAGCACTGTAGTCCCTTCTGTCACTGTGTGTTTCTATATATACAGTAATCACTTCAATCATTAATCACAAATTATCTATTATATATTACTGTTCATATATATCTATATATTTTTATATATACGTATAAAATACTTTTTAGTCTCCTGTTTAATATGAGACATTGTCATAAATTAATTTGTCTAACATAACAATGTAAGACTTCCTATGAGGGGAGTCCTACTGTTTGAATGTCTTTCTAGTGAAACTCCATACATTGTCACACACGCTTATTCCTTCTACAGCAAAGCTACTCGTAAATTCAGAATTTATGTATTTTCTTTCCTACTTTATGCATGTATGCATTGAAACTCTTTGATGGAGAGCGTAATCAAATCTGTAACTGTCCACCCACTCCATTAGTTCACATACTCCTGGTTGAGTAGCCCTGCTTTGAATTTTTCCACAAGTTGGTAGAGTGAGGGCTAAATGGCGTCATGGATGATCTCAAACCAAAGTCAAACTTAACAATCAAATGGCTGACTGCACAATATGATTGTCTGCTGATTTCAATGTCATTGAACTGTGCTGACATGTGCTTTGATGTTATGAATGATTTCGATTTCACAGTCAGACAGTCTCTAATGAGCCTGCTGGTGCCATTATTCACACTTGAGTGTCTACCACAAGTTCATCCATCTTGAGTCTTTTCAACAAAAGGATGAAACTTCTGAAAACATCAAGTGCCATCATTATGTGAAATGGTAGTTCTGAAGCGATGTACCTGCTTTTTAATTGTAATTTGACTGCCATATAAACTGTCGCTTCACAGATACACTGACCAGGGTTTGATTTCAGTGCCCAGTTGTTCTCTGTGTGAAGTTTTCATGTTCCCCCCATGTTAATGTGTGTTGTCCTCTGCTTTTCCTCTCACATTCCCTTAAGATGTGCAGGTCTGTTTACTCAGCTCCACTAAAGTGACCCCCGTGTGTGATTGCTATGGTGTGCCGGAAGGGGCCTGTGATGGACTGCTGCCCACCCAGGGTTGTTTCCTGCCTCACACTCAGCACTGAAAGAAGAGTCGTTATAATGTAGAGGTTCATTATTATGTAGGAGGATATTCAGCAGAAGCTAGACATCTTAGAAATGGGCCATTTTAAAGCACTACTCCACTATAAAGGCCAAAGTAATAAAACATCAGGAAATGGGGCACACTTGACTTTCCTTTTAACGTAAATACTGCAATCTGCTAAAATCCACCCAAGTTATCTGTTATGATTTTATGTAAAAGTATTCAAATTGGAAATGAATTTAATTAAATGAGCCAGTGCAATTCATCAGCCTCCCGTTTCAACAACATGCCTTCTGATTTAGATAAAAGTGTCTTCTGCATCTTGAAGTCTCTGCCCAGCTCCTTGCTTGGCTTAACTGACATTAATGGTCAGATTGCTGCCCTGACACCACTGACTCAGCAGATAGACCTCTTCTCTCTAAGCTGTCTTGTCATCAGACCTATGATGTTGGTGTCATCAGCAAATGTAATAATGGAGTTGGAGCCGTCACTGGCAACACCGTCATAGGTGAACAAAGAGTGCAGGAAAGTGCTAAGCACACAATCCCGTTATTATAAAACTGTGGTGTCATGCCTCCAAAACAAATGTCAAGAATCCGGTGAAAGTGTGACTAACCTGCCCAGAAGAGGCTCAGCTAAGCTCAGCCAGTCCCTAAATACCACATGCTGGCTTAATGCCCCAAAAATGTGACTGCTGGAGTCAAAGCCCAACATACAATCTGAGCTCCTCATCTACTGGGCTGAGCCGCCATGGCTGATCCTGCATGGCTGTTGAAAGCAAGCAGACATTTTATGAATTTAGTCAAACCTCAGACAACTGCGTGCATTCTGTGAAGTGCAGTAGCTGATAATTTTGGGTGAAAAAGGGGCCGTAGTCCAAGGTGCGAGTGCTTTAAAGCTGTTGACTATGTCTTCTATCAGGTCAGGTTACTACGAGGATAAAAGAACAAGAACTGGGGCAGAGGACATGTGTTTTAGTCTACATAACAAAGAATCTTAGCATGGGAATTAAAGTGTCCATATTTTGTGATAGTGTCAACCCAAAACAATCAGAAGGTAAAGATTTGGCACCGCAACCAGGGTTTACAATTTATGGAGCAGATTGGATTATAATTGTAGATGCAGAAATGCAGAATTATAGGAGCTAACATAAAAAAGTACAGAAATAGTGAAAGAATATTTAAAGAACAAGTTTACAGAGACCATCACATGAGAAAAAGAGATGTGGGAAACTAATAATATGAATAATGAGAGCACAGAGGGACGTTAAAGAGTGCAAAGAGTGAGTGTTAAAGTTTGAGTTTTAAAAGCGAGTTCTTAGAATCTGTAAAGGAAACACAAGAGAGCAACAGCCCTGTAATGTCTTCTCTGAGCTGACAGTGAGGTCACAGTCACCAGAACTCTTACAGCTCTTACAAGGCCCTCAGCAGAACACTTCATAACAGCTCAGAGTTTAAGAGACAGCGATGTGAGAGACCTGCAGGCTGTGGTGGAGAAGTAATCAGAGTGCTGTGAGCTCTTCACTTTCAAAATGGATTCCTAAGAAAATAATTTTTCCTAAGCAAAATATTCATGTGGCTATGGGTTTCTATTATGGTATTATTATGAACTTCTTCCTCCTCGTCTTTTCCCACTTTTTTGTGGGGTCGATGTTCTTGATGAACCTTGTGAAAGAATTCTGAACAACACAGAGAAAGGTTTGAGGGCAGCTTGAGATAGGCTGCCAAAAGGAAGTTTGTAATTCAATATGGTCCTGGTCTTAACAGACTTCAGTCCAACACAGAATGGTACAGGCAGGCAAACATGACGGGTTTAAAAGAAAAGCAAGAACTGGAAGTGACATCACCGGATCCAGAATCTACGGAAGCGTATTAGGGCCACTGTGAAAAAAAAAAATACGGACACAGCGAAGAAAAAAAAAATCTAAATGTTGAGATTAAAGTCGACATGCTGACTTTATTCTCGACATTTACGTCGAGATTAAAGTCGACGTGCTGACTTTATTCTCGACATTTCCACTTTATTCTCGACATTTACGTAGAGATTAAAGTCGACGTGCTGACTTTATTCTCGACATTTCCACTTTATTCTCGCCTTTTATGTCGAGAGGGAAGGAGAAGAAAACACATAAAAATGGAGTTAATGGAAGACTTAATACAAATGTATTTTAGAAGTGGTTTCAATAATCAAGAAATTCTAGCTCTTTTAGCCCATGAGCACAGAATCATAATTAGCATAAGGTGTTTGAAGAGACTGTGCCGAAAATTGCATCTCTTTAGACGGAGGAATCATACAGATGTAGATGAAGTGGCTGCATTTTTGAGAAGCGAAATTGCCAGTAACGGACAAATGCAGGGATATCGCTGGTTACATCTTCGAGCAATCCAAAGAGGGTACGTTGTAACACAAGACGTGGTGAGACAGTTGATCAAGCTGATTGACCCCGAAGGCGTGGAGCTTAGGCGGGCACGACGGCTGAGAAGACGGCACTATCACACCCAAGGTCCAAATGCACTGTGGCATATGGACTCTTACGATAAACTGAAGCCATATGGTATTGCAATTCACGGTTGTATTGATGGCTTCAGCCGCTATGTTTTGTGGTTGGAAGCGTATACCACTAATAATGACCCGAAAGTAGTTGCAGATTACTTTATCTCGACAGTTTCGAGGTTGAGAGGATGCCCGCAGCGACTACGCGCAGACAGAGGCACAGAAAACGGACATGTAGAACAAATGCTTTTGTTTTTGTGAAGAAATCACGATGACAGTTTTGCAGGTGAAAGGAGTTTCATTTATGGGCGCAGCACCGCAAATCAGCGAATTGAATCGTGGTGGGGAATCTTGAGGAAGCAAAGTATGCAGTTTTGGATTAACTTGTTCCAAACCCTTCACGATGATGGATATTTCTCTGGCGATTTCTTGGATAAAAGCCTAATACAGTTCTGCTTCCTCAACCTTGTTCAGGTAATATTCTTAAATAAAAAATGAAAATAAATATAAACACAATCTTTTGTGAGCATAAATAATTTATTGTATTCCAAAATGTGTTTTTGTACATTTCTTTATATTTGTTAGTATTTCTTCATTTATGTATTTCAGTGACACCACACATAACATAAAATTCATGAAGAAAAAAATAAGCAACAAAATTGTACATCATGACACATTTGAGTATTAGTTTTAATAATTAATTATACATTTATTTATTTAAGTAGTTAGTTACTTATTTTATTTTGTCTGAAATATTCCTTCATAGCCTGCAACCATGCTGTCATTCATCTGTGCTGATTGAACCATATAATATGTTAATTTATAACATAATGGGCTGGATTCAAGGATTTGGATTAAGCCTAGCCTGGTCGCTTTGCAATGCAAAGCAGTTTTCTTTAGTCTAGAATTAGACTTAATCTGGGTCCAACAATCCAGAGTATGTTAACAACAATAATAGTCAGTGTTGTCTTGTTTATGAGTAAAACATTGAACTGTTACTTATTTATTTTGTGCAGTCTGAACTCAATGAGGTTGAAAAAACATGGAATTTTCACAAGATCAGACCTAGGACAGGCCATGGTGTCATTGGAGGTTGACCTATTTTGATGCACAGTGTTCCTGAGATGTATGGTGCAGAGGACAAACTCATGGAAGTGGACATGGAGGAGCTGGCTTTGTGTAAGGGGGAATGCACAGCAAAAAGCCAGTACCCTTGTGATGAGACAGTTTTTGAGCTCTGCTGTCTTCTGATGGAGGAAAAGGGTTGTAATGCTCCTACAGATCCCTTTTCTGCTGCTGAACTGTACACTTTGTTGAGAAATGAAATACTGAATGCGATATCTGATTCGTAACACTCTAGTACATGTATCAGTGTTGACATAAAATTAAGCATATCTCAATTATTAAATAAGATGATCTCTCTAATGACATGCATATGGACACTGTAAAGGAAAAATTACTGTATAAATCTGTAAAGTGCTCATCGTGGCCCTAATATGCTTCCATACTACATAGACTTATCATATGACATGTTAGCTTTTTATTTTGTTCTTTGATAATAATTTACATATAAGAAGTCCTGTTTAATGAATCACATATTTGCCAAAGATTTTCAACCTGTTTAACTATTTTGGGACCTTTAGATAATGTTAATCTATAGGAATGTTTAAAGATCATACCTTTTATCTGTATGTAATTGAAATACTCCCTTGACTGTAGTTATATAAATTAACCTAATTCATAAAAGATGCTGCACTGTTCAGATATGCTAGTCTGTCATGATGTATTGAACAAGAGCATGTGGCAGCACCATCAGACTGATGTAATAAAGAACATCCATCTTGACTCACAACTATTCTTTATTTACAGAATATTTTCTCTAATAGACACGATTTCATTTTGTGCACACATACACTGGGCACTAGTTAAGGCTTAAGGTTTTTAATGCACAATTCATATTAACATTACCCTTACTAATGACATTGAATGCTTCCACCGTTTTAAACACGTAGGGAATTAGTTATTTATGGTAATGTTTACGCTGAAGTGAGAAATAGTTGTCTGTAGTACAGTATGTTTGGCAAATATGATAAATTCAGTATTGTGTCTTTGGTGGGTATTGACAATAAACATCTGACCCTAGGATAGTATTTAATATATGATTTGGTGACACCAAAATACACCAGTGGTTAGATGACTCAAGAATGTACATGAGATGGAAAGAAAAATGTGTTTTAACAAAGTATTTATTCCTGTTCAGGTAATATACCATCAGAAATACAAACTCTTCATGAACATTGAAAATAAATTATAAAACAGTATTAGCCTTTGAACAGTCAGTCTTTTCTTATAACATCATCACAAATTCCACAATGCAATGAATGCAGTATAGTTCTACAGTATAAGCTGAACAATAAAGCAAAATGCACTGTCCCTGTTTCAGAGCATTCAGTATACTTCAAAACTTTTATCAAAATATTTAGAACATAGTTTGAATGTTTATTTCACAAATTTGGATTACAGAGTCACGGAGTATTAAATGTTATTGATGCTGATCATTCACAAAAAAATGAAAAGGCAACACTTGTAATTGTGCAATATATGTTTGGTATGATTTAGCAGGATAATTGCTATTTAATTACTGAAAAGTCAATAAAACAATGTACAGCACAGAAGGAAACTCTGAGTAATTTGAATCGTTATCTTCTAGCTGAAGGATTACCCCAGATGTACAACATACTCAGTGTAGTGAAAACACATACATTATAAACACAACAGTAGCATTATCTGCCAAATTCAGATCTGAACCTCTGAAAAACAAGTACTTCTTTATATTATTTCTTGGTGTAACTTCTGAACTTATGCTCAAACTCATTTTGTTCTGTGGTTATATTCTGTCTAGGAATTTCAATAACCAAGACTTTTATTTTTGGCATTCTTTTGACTTAAATCTATGTATACTTCGGTTGTCTGATCCTAATTCAGTTCTTCACAAGTTCCTTATGTGCAAACTCTATTCAATCGGCTTGATTGACAAAGATTTTACCACAGAATAATTGGGTTTCTACACAATGTCCATCACCCAAATGTTACTCTCTAGGACATCATTGAATTCAGCACGAAAGTCTGGAAAATTGTCATAATCGTCAGATAGCTGAAGGATCATCCCACATGTGTCCTATTGGCCGCCTTGTAAAAGAAGACATAGGCACAAAGGCAACAGTGATGTTTTCTGACACAATCAAATCTGACCCTGTACAAAACCTCAAAACTTAGAAAGTTTTACTTCATCTACTTCCCTGATATACCTTCTAAGATGATGCTCAATATCTTTCTGTTTTGGTGTCATTATCACTGGGAATTTCAACATCTTTGATACTTTTTTGGACGTTGGTTTAAGATTAGTATACATTTTGGTCAACTGGTCATAATTAAGTGCATTGTGATGCTGGATAATGTCCCTCCAGCTGTCTATCACAAACATTGGTTTCTGTACAAGTTCTTTATGTGCAATCTCCGTGAGAACTGCTGGAAAAGTGTCACTGGAAGCCCTTTTTCTACACTCATAATTATCTAGAACATCTAAAATGTCATCAAGCTCAACAGAGGAGAAATCCTTCAAAGCTTGTTTGAGGATTTCTTGCTCTTGGACACTTATAAACTGCAAAAAGTTTTCAATTAGGTCACTGTAAACCTTTCCAAACAGAACCTCCTCCAGAAAGGGAAGTGCAAGCTTGATTGGAATGTATTTGCAATCTTTGTATCCTCTCCAGAAAATGCGGGCAATAGCTTTCCAAGTGTCAGCCTTAAAATCATGTCTAATGAATGGTACTTTGACTGTTGTTCCAATTGTGCACCGATCATAGAATTCCTCCCAAAAAGAACTGTACATGTCTCTAACAAGTCCTGATCCACAACCAGCCTCTAAAGAGTTATCAGGAAGTAACCTGGTCAGTGTCAGTGGTCTGGTCAAAGTCTCTGGGTCAGAAAAGGATTCAATCATGTCACTGAGGCAGTGTGCATAGCGTATAGTTATTACTTTTGGATGTGTCATGTTTTCATTGGATTCACCCTCATAAATTTCTGTGTCATTTAGGTGATCTTCGAGATCTGTACATGGACCAAATGTAATTTCAGGATCAGACACATTATTTACAGAAGCATCGGCATGTATTTGGTAAACAATTTCACTTTCCTCCATCATCTGATAATGGATGTCATATTGATCTGTACTGAGTGTGTGATTTGGACTGACTTGGTTTTGATCAGAAACTATAAAAACATCAGGCACATCCTGAGGGTC
Organism: Polypterus senegalus; assembly: GCF_016835505.1. NCBI lineage: Eukaryota > Metazoa > Chordata > Cladistia > Polypteriformes > Polypteridae > Polypterus > Polypterus senegalus. Next base: position 229,928,892 of record NC_053157.1, on the reverse strand, counting down.
ACGATCCTCAGTAGTAGTCTGCCTGGAATCACTACTGTCCTCAAGATCACTAGTACTCGCTTCAATATCTGACTGCTCCTTTGTTTTTGTGGCAAGGAAGAAACGCAGCTTTTGTAGTTTGACGGTGTCATATATTAAACCAATTGTGACATGATGATCAAGTGAAGTTTGTTTGAAGTCCCAGATATCAAATATGAATTCGGATTCATGCCCTTTGCTTGAGACACCATCAGGGAAAAAAAGACTCCTTGCCTCTTTCAGGATTTCAGTGAATCCAACACTGATTGGCATGGAAATCTTTCATGTGCCCCCACCTTGTTTTGCTCTAACCTGTTTAGTTTCCCCCTTGTTAGTGTGTATCTACCCTAACTCTATGGTGCGTATTTTTTGCCTTGGTCGGGAACGTGATTGAGGATGTTGAGGTGTCTCTTCACTTTCGTTGTTTTCTTTCCTTAACTTCATTTTGTCACGGAGCTTCTGAAGAAGGCCAGATTTTCGTATTTTGGTGGTATTTTGATTTCTGCAGAAATTGAAAAGTGCAAGTCTGTCTCCATAGGAGGGAATGTAATTGGACAGTGTTGAATCATCCATGAGCAAGACAACATCTCGGTCAATCTGTGAGACAAAATAAAAACATTAATGCTAAGTAATTCATAAGTATATTCAAATACATAATAAAAACTTATTTGTTAAAAACATAACTGCCTTGTAAAATAACACTTCAAAAAAGGATATTTGTCAATCCTTTACGTCAGGCTATGCACAATATATTGTAAATTTAAATATAAATAGCAAGGCAATCTCCTGTAGGATATAATCAAATCCATCCATTCATCCATCCATTTTCCAACCCGTAGAATCCAAACACAGGGTCACAGGGGTCTGCTGCAGGCAATCCCAGCCAACACAGGGCACAAGGCAGGAAACAAACTCCAGGTGGGGCACCAGCCCACTGCAGGGCACGCACGCACACACACACCAAGCACACACGAGGGACAATTTAGAATCGCTAATGCACCTAACCTGCATGTCTTTGGATTGTGGGAGGAAACCCACACAGACACGGGGAGAACATGCAAACTCCATGCAGGGAGGACCCGGAAGAAAACCCAGGTCTCCTTACTGCAAGACAGCAGCGCTACCCACTGCGCCACCGTGCTGCCCTCTAATTGAATTGCCCTGTATATAATCAAGAAGCTGTTCTGTTTATAAGCACTGTGATGATGGGTTCAGACTACATTTTTAAAAAGATATTATGGGTTTTTTTTCTCTTTAAAGGAGCATTACATTGGTATGCAGGTACCAGTTTTGTTTTTTTTGTTCTTTATTTTGCCTTATACAATTTCTTATATTAGGAATATGTTAGTTTTCCACATATCCCTTGCTGTCAGAGCACAGGGTCAGCCATTGTACAGCACACCTGGTGCAAGTGCAGGTTAAGGGTCTTGCTCAAGGGCCCAGCAGAGTAGGGGATTCAAACCGGCAACCTTCTGGATACCAGCACAGATCCTTAGCCTCAGAGCCACCACTCCACCCTGCAGTTTGCTTTGACTTCAGATTTAGCTTTACAAATAAAATAAAACTAAATGGCTCCAATCTGATCTCTATTATCACATACCTTTTGTTCCTCAATTAGAGTCAGGGCATCCTGGGAGACACCTCGTCCTCTAAGAAACTCTATTATAGACATTTTCAGATCAGGAGATCAAACTTTACAGCTGCAGTAGACCTTTAGAATTTAAAGAGAACAAAAGTTTGAAATATGTGTATTTGGGTATGGGAAGAAATGCAATAACATCTCAAATTTTAACACAAGGTGGAAATGTGAACTCATAAGCATAACTATAAAATGTACCAAAATGCGAAAAATGTTAATATCTTATAACACTTTGGAATGCCATATGAAAATGCTATATGGCTTAAGATGATAACTGGACTTGATTAAATTACTGGAATATCTAATTCAAGGACTCCTAACAGAACTAACGTTAACATTACTTACTGTAGAAAATGTATTTACTGTAAATACAATACAGGTTTGCTATGTTGCACTTAGTTTACATAGTTTTCTCAATTTGGGCTGCTTTTTGTGAAAACAATTAAGCTTGGCGATTCACGATCAATATGTGGTATGTATACGTAACCTATGAAATACTTCTTTGTACAGCGGCCACTTCACGAATAAACAAGTACTACTTAGTTAAAGATGCCACCGAACTTGCATACAAAATGCATTATTGGTAGATTAAAAAGCAGTTGATTTGGAATAACATTATATGCTTTCATTATTAGGCCTTTGGTAGGATGAAGATAGTTGTGAAAAGTATTACAAAGTAAACATGATTTCATAACCTAATACCAAAATGCAACTAAGTATATACATAAACACAAAATCAGACATGTATTGTTTCTGAAACCAACACTATATACATGACAGATGCACACCATTAAAGAAAATCAGCTTTTCTTATGAAAAAAAAGAAGAAAAGTGAGATGGTAAAAGGAGTTTTGCATTCCATTTATTCCCTTCATACAAAGTTTGCACGTTCTGCATGTGGACATGTGGGTTTCTTGCCATAGTCCAAACACATGTTGAATGAGCATTGCTAAATTGACCACTAATGTGTGTGTGTGTGTGTGCGTGTTCATGTTGCAGCGGGCTGGCACCCAGTCCAGTTCCTGTTTAGTGTCTGATGGTTGCTGATAAAGGCTTAAATTGCCTTTAAAGAAGTGGCTGTGAAAAGTGGATGGATGGACATGATACAGTGAAGAGAATAACCATGTACATCACAATTACTCTTTTTCGGACACAACAACCTCAGTGGGCCAACCTATGTGTAAATTTGCAGGCAGTATGATGTGGTGGTTAAGGCTTATGTGGTTAAGATTGAGGGTTCAAATTCCTCTAGAAACACTGTGTGACCCTAAGCAAGTCACTTGACCTGCCTGTGCTCCAATTAGAAAAACTATAGAAGTGTAACTAATTTTATCATGAATGTTGTAAATCGCCTTGGATAAAGACATAAGCAAAATAAGTAAATGATGCAGTACAGAAAAAAAAAACATGACACTTGAAAAAACGCATTTTTTCTTTTCTTTGCTTTCCACTGCGTTTGTTGATTTGCTAGGCTCTTATTTTTTGGTCGCTGTCTCGGGTCAGTTACAGGTTTCAACAGACACGCGGATATACCTGCTGTCAACTAGTGGCCATACACCACTAATCTTGTTGTTTTGTCACGCTGTTGAATTAGTTCAAAGCAGAATACCTTTACAGCAGGTGTAACAAATATCTAAGTGGCAGGGTTTATGAATGGATATCAGATACAGCCCACTGGTGTAGCTGAGAATGTGCAAGTATTGAGGTGGTGTTCAGAGACAACAATACTGAATTCAAATGAGGTTCTTCTGGGCGTGCATTCTTTATTGTACTGTAATTAGCCAAACATACCAGCTCTTAGTGCGGGTCTTTCAGTTTTCCTTCTTCCCACTTTTACACGCATTACACTTCTCCATAGAAAGTAAAAGCAGTTGTATGCATAAAACACGGATTCTTCAAAACTTATAAGTAGGAGGAGGAGGTTGGGAGCACGCGTTGATATACGGTATATAGCCGCACCAACCCCACGACGAACCGCCTGATGATCCCAATTTAGGACGCAAGTGCACTCAGGCAACAGGTGACACCTCAACGACACAGTAGTTCGAATGGAATGGAATAGAAGAAATTAATTTTAAATGTTTAATTATTTGAACAAATCATCCATCCATCTTATTCTGTGCAGGATCGCTGGAGCCAATGCCTGCAAGCATCGGGCAACAACACAGGAATAATCACTGAGACTGGGTGCTAGATTATCGTGGGGTAAAAAGAGACACAAACATATGCTAGAGACAATTTAGCATTACTAGTTCACCTAACCTGCATCTCTTTTGACACTGAAGCAACTTGGCGAAATCCACGAGGAGAACATTCACAGTCATCAACACTCACGGAACACCCGGGACCTCAACCCCTTACTGCCAGGCAGCAGCACTATCTCTGCGTGACTGTGCCTCACACGTTTAATTTTTAACAGCATAAAATATTTAAACAAAGTGAACAATTCATCTATAAAATGTTACACTGCAAATTTATCGATTTCAGCATTAAAATTACACAATCTTAAGTATTAATCGCAGTTTTCCAAATACTCGCGAAGTTGCCATAAAATGCACATTTTGTTTGGTGACGACTGCCTGTGAGTATAGGGTCTGTGCAAGAAGATGACTGTTTAAGAAGCATTAAGTATATTAATGCCTAGGTCTTGGAGAACTTAGATTACGAATGATTGAATGTGCTACTTTAGTTAGGATGGGGTTTGAGAAACAGCAGTAAATGTACGATTTCAATATGGAGTTTATGGCGATTTTAGCGATGGCATGCTTTCGGAAAGAGCAACTCAAGATATACACAATCTCCCTTTAAACCCGTTTAAAATGATATATGACATACACAAACTAACCTTTAATCGTTTAGTGTATTCCTAGACAGACTTGTTGTGCTTTATCCGTAGTTTTCTTCAGTTTTCACAAGTCCCAATCGTACATATGTACGGAAGTTAAACTTGTGAGAGAAAAAAACAAGGGTTTGATGTGGAAATGTCGAGAATAAAGTCAGCACGTCGACTTTAATCTCGACGTAAATGTCGAGAATAAAGTCAGCACGTCGACTTTAATCTCGACGTAAATGTCGAGAATAAAGTCAGCACGTCGACTTTAATCTCAACGTAAATGTCGAGAATAAAGTCAGCCCGTCGACTTTAATCTCGACATTTAGATTTTTTTTTTTCTTCGCTGTGTCCGTATTTTTTTTTTCACAGTGGCCCTAATACGCTTCCGTAAGAATCAGAGGTGACGTCTTTGAGTCCAGGTGAAATTTCCCGGGGTTGATCTACCGATGAAAATGATGAAGGATCAGTGCACTCTGCCACCCCCTGGTCTTGCATGGAATTAACCCTTTGTGTGCACTTCAGCATCCTCCAATGTGAACATGTTAACACAGCATCCCACCCCCTCAGCTCAGACCCATTGTGTTTGGCGTTTCTGTTTGACTGATCGTGAACCAGAGACAGAACATTGGTGTTGGCGTGATGAGAGCGTTGTTGGTGAAAAAGCAAACACTTCTAATGTTGCAGATCTAAAAACCACCTCGTGAAAGGATTCCACACAACACAGAGAATGGTTTGGCGCAGCCATCTGTTTACTTGAGACAGGCTGTCAAAATGGAAGTTTCTGGTTCAAACTGGCACAGGTCTTAATAGATTTCAGTCTTTGGTTTTAAAGCCGGGCAGGGGAAGTGATATCATGGAGACTGGAACCAGAAGTGGAGCTATCGAGTCCAGCTGAAATTTTCCGTGGTTGGCCTGCCAATGAAAAAGAGGAAGGATCAATGCAGTGCCCTTCACTGCCTCCCATGTACACCTGTGTGACAACCTTCTCGATTCAGCTTGGTCCTCCACCTCCTCACCAATCAAGCCCTTTTCCTTTAGATCTTTTACTTTATTCATCCACCTCTGCTTTGGCCTCCCTTGAATTCTCTTCCCCTGCACTTCCATTTCCTGTCACTCTTTTGCCCACATATTCCTTGTCTGTACTCATCAATGCCACTTCTTGTACCGATTTCTTCTCTGATTTCTTATTCTGTCCTTTTCTGTAACTGCACACATCCATCTCCACATTCTCATTTCTGCCACATCCACCATCTTCTCCTGCTGTGCTCCTTTAACTGTCCGTGTCTTAGCTCCATATGTCACTGCTGATCATATCACTGTCTTAAAACCTGACTTCTTTCACTTCCTTCTGTCTTCTTCCTATTTATGTTAAACCCTCAATCTTCTGAAGATAATGTTTGGTTATTTATTTTGCAGTACCACAACATTATTTATTTTTAAATATGGACACCAACATGGTATAATTCCTCTTACCAGGACACTGCTCCCGGTTGCCACAGAATGGAATTTTTGGACTTCGTCATGTTACGTCATCAGCACGACTTCTCACATATCAGTCTGATGGTTTTCTGGTGGTACTCATGATTTGGTTATGAAGATGACTGGGACCCCCAAAGCACTTAAGTTCCAAGAACACATCCAAAATTGCTCACGACGGGTGAATTACTGTCAAAGCCCATCTAGAAATGACGGCAAATACAGGGTCTTCATAAAAAATTGTATGAAGTCATCAGTCAACAGTCTAAGTGGGAAACAAGAAACATGGAGGCCCTGTTGCTTCTATAGTATATGAACAAGACCAATAGACAAACTCAGAGTGAACTTGTCTAGAGGAGTGTGCTGCCTCAACACTACGGCATGATGTATAAACAACCAGGCCAGGGGGCTGACCAGCTCAATGTGTCAATGAAATGTTGGGTGAAACCCACTGCCTTCATTTGTCTGACACTGGGCCTAGACAAGGGTGGTTCACTCTGTGGACCTGAAGGACACTTGGTGCTCCTTGAATTTGATGCCAGTCCATACTATAATGAGCTATTTGAAGTCAGAGTTATACCATGGGTGGATAAACAGGAAAGGTCTCCTTGCTGATCATCAGATGAGTGAGGAGTGTTACAAAGGATTTTTTGTGAGCACAGCTTCATGCAGGACACACTTGTACTCACGTATCGAGTGGAGACAGCCATTGTTACCTGTTGAATGCCACCTTACAAAGTTTTGATGTAAATAGTCCAACTGCATGCATTTTAATGAATGGTTTGGTACAGCGGTCAGATAAACAGATAAATAGTGGACCAGGGGTATTTTACAGAAATGATATAGACACGTTAAAGATTAAATTAGACAGATTCAGTGTCAGTGGAGAACTTCCCTCACTTTAGACCCCTAGACATGATAAAGAGCGTGTAAAAGTTACAAGACAAGAAGCTAAACAGAGTCATGTTTTCCTTCAGGTTTTTTCTGTCTGGATATTTTAGCAGGTGGTGGGACATTAAAAATCTCTCATCAGCATCTGCTTTGGTATCATCTGGACAAACAGGAAAAGTAAATGTGAAGAAGAGATGAAGTGCTTGATTTGAGGGGCTAAAAGAAATAAATATGTTTGAAATAAAACACCTGCCACCAGGCCAACATCTACATTAAACTTTAGGGAGTTGTTTGCCTTCTTTTAAAATGTTGCCCCCATCTGCCTTTTTTTTCTCTCTGCCTTGATTTTCAGTGTGTGACTGTTATACTAAATTTTTCTTTAATATTAATGTCACTGCCTCTATGCTAACTGGTATGGATTTATTCACATGTGCATGTTAAATTTGGCACACAGGGGCTCAGCAGTTAGAATTGCTAGCCAAGCATTGGATTAGATAGCCAAAGACAACTGGAGGATTGTATAGTCAGCTTAAACACAGAAGAGTAAGCACTATGATATTTCTGTATTTTGTGGATGAGGAGTTCAGCCCTTGTTTGGAAACAGAGGGGACCAGCAAGTTGAAGAACAACAGTATAAAAGGCTTAGACAACAGCCAGACCCTTTGAGGCTGTTGTCGGAAAAGCTCCGAAAAACCTCCCAGCGTGGGGACGAGAAAATGGCAGGCTGTGTTGATCCAGATTTCCCACCTGGATAAAGTCTGTCCATATGCCTCCCATCTGCAACCGCGTTAACCGTCAGTAAATGTAAGCTAAAAAGATATTTTTTCTCATGTGATTCTTGTACTGCCGTAATCATGATGGGAGGGATATCGTCTTTTCTGGTATATTACTATATTGTTTAGTTACTTAATATGCTGCAATTTTAAAAGAACACATTTCCAAGAGAGCTAATGCCTCTTCAGGAAACAGTGACGCGCACTCCGCCGCACTTTTAAAGCACTGCCACACTTTTAAAGCATTGCAATCACATCATACGGTGAATGGTTAAAAAAAATCACCAATTCACCCCAGCACACTACAGGCTGAAATCGGACACAAATAACTACAAACCTTTAAATTAAATGAAAGCACCATAAAGTAATTGTTGCTAAAGACACAGGACAGCTGCAGTTTACATCACCTTTCAAAGTTATGTGTCTTATCTCTTACCTTACTTACACAAATTAGGCTTTCAAATTCTATACTGCAAAACATTTGTGCAGTTAATAAAAATGACCTCACAAATTCTGATTATTTTGTGGACCACTTATGTCAGCCTCTGCTTATTTCATAAACTTTATCAATCCTGGAGGAAATTCAGATGTGTACAGCAGCAGAAACAGAAAAGCAAGAATACAGACTCACAGGAAAAATAATACAGCCAATTAATCAATCAATATGTAAATAAAAATAAATTAGTAAACAAACAAATAAAATAAATACATAATGTGGGATATGGCCTGGACACAGACAGGCTAACAGCAATGGTTCACCCAACATACATTTAATATACATAATATTTACAAATAAGTGCAATACAACCTCAAAACTCCACCAAAAGTCCAGGCCTCACAATGCCTTTTGTTTTTCTCTTCAGGCCGCCTCCTTTCCTCTCCTCAGAGAGCTTGTCTCGTCCTCCCGACTCCAGCCCTCGACTGGAGGGAGGTGGCCCCTTTTATCCCCACCCGGACGTGCTCCAGGTACCTCCTGATTAGTTTCTGCCAGCATTCCCCAGTGTGGCGGAAGTACCGGCTGTGCACCCGGAAGCACTCCGGGTGTCCCTGATCTTCTTCCCCCCAGCACTTCCTGGTGTGGCAGAAATGCTGAGGGCCAGGGCTCCAAAGGCATTGGGGTGCCCCATGGTGGTGACCATGGGCCCCTATAGGGTTGAGCTTCCAAGCTCAGTTCCCATGGTCCCTAAAGCCACCAGGGAGGTCGCCCCCACGTGGTTTGGGGGAGGCGTAAGCCATCCTCCAGTCCTCCAGGGCATCCCGGCTGGGTACCACCCCCAGTCACCTGTGACAATAAATAAATAAATTAATGTGCTTTGTGCGTTTATTTCAAAATGTTATTTCAAAAATGACCTTAACAAGTATATTGGGTGGAAATATTGGATTGCCTGACAGCAGTGGGTAGAAAAGACCACCAGTGGTGCTGCTTAGCTTCGTGAACCTGTTGCTAAAAATACTCCAAGTGAGCGCCTCCTGGAGGGGATTTTTCATAATGGTATCCACAACAGCTTCCAGTTTGTCCAGCGTTGGTCCTGTGATGTTGCAGGCTTCCTGATAAGTTTCTTCAGATGTTGTGCTTCTTTTGAGCTCAGTTTGCTCCCCAGGGAGACCACAGGGTAGACCACCACAATGGCTACTATAGACTGGTTGCACATTTCCAGAAGCTTCCTGCACACATCAAAAGACCTGAGTCTCCTTATGAAGTCCAGTCTGCTCTCACCCTTCTTGTCCAGATCCTCTGTGTTGTCAGAGCAGTCCAGTTTGTTGTTCATGTGAACCCCAAGGTACTTGTAGTTCTGCACCACTTCCACGACCCCCCTCTGAATGGTAACTGGTCTCAGAGGGTCTTTAGCATGTCTGAAGTCCACCACCAGCTCTTTTGTCTTGCTGATGTTGAGTTGCAGGTTGTTCTCTCTCCTACACAAGACTCTGTATTCATGTACTCTGACACATCTCCATTATTAATGCAGCCTATGATGGAGGAGTCATGTAAGAATGTCTATAGATGGCAAGCGCTGGTGTTGTACTGGAAGTCTGTTATGTAGAGGGGTAAACAGGAATGGAGTCAGGACAGATCCCTGAGGTGCTCCAGTATTACAAACCTCCATTTCTAACTCACAGTCCCTCAGCTTCAAAAACTGCTCTCTGTTGGTCAAGTAGTCCATGACCCAGGAGATTATTGGGGTGTCAAGATTCAAAGCCTTGAGGTTTTTCCCGGGTGATGAGGCAGAATGATGTTAAAAACACTGGAAAAGTCAGAGAACATGAGTCGGACACACTGGTGCCGGCTTTGTCCAAGTAGGAGTAGACTCTGTGGAGCGTGGAGATGAGAGTGTCCTCCACAACAATACAGTGCATCTGAAAAGTATTCACATCACCTAACTTTTTCCACCTTTTGTTATGTTACAGCCTTATTTCAAAATGGATTAAATAATTTTTTTTCCTCAGAATTCTACACACAACACCCCATAATGACAACGTGAAAGAAGTTTACTTGAGGTTTTCTCAAATTTATTAAAAATAAAAAATTGAGAAATCACATGTACATAAGTATTCGCAGCCTTTGCCATGAAGCTCAAAATTGAGCTCAGGTGCATTCTGTTTCCCCTGATCATCCTTGAGATGTTTCTGCAGTTGGAGTATCCCTCATGTTTAGCCATGATTTCATGACCTGCTCTCTGTGGGAGTAACTTGGCTGCAATCGCACACAGGAAAGGAATGAAGGGGATGGGGGAAAGCCCTCAGGAGCCCCACTCCCTGAAGAGTCAGTCATCGGATAACCAATAGGGTAGGCCTGTTGAGAATCAGACCTAGTCTGGTGCTGAGGTGTTGCCCATTGCACTGCAGCATTCGGGTCTCATATTGAGGTGGGTAGGTGCGTGGATCATCTTGTTTCTCTGGCATGATGATCATCTTCTTCTGCTGTTGAAGGAGCTTCATAAACTCCGCATTTCAGTGGTGGTACTCTCTGAGGTGCGCAGACCTAGGACTGGCCAGATCTCTGTAGGTGGGTACACCTTTAATTGATCTGGTCGCTCTGATGGCTGTCATACTTAGTGAGTAACTATTGCTGTGGCAGATTGGCTTCTTCTAATGGTGTCCGATGTCACTCCTTTCAACGAGAATATTATGAGACTCAAATTATGGCAATCTCTGTGTGCTTTGTCTGTTGTCTCAGTGTATGCTCTGACTGTGATGAGTGTTGTCTGGGTGAGGGAGACATTTTATTTGCTCTTCGCTCGGTGGCTGACACTCCTCTAGTCAACCGATTGCAACCACTGGCACTGACAGGTTTGGCTATAAGGATTGTATTGGTCCCTATGGGTCTGGTGACCGTGGTGAAAGTGTCTGCATGTTCCCTAACTTTGAAAAATTTCAAGGGCTGCGGATCACTGGATCCTGGTTCCAGCACCCTGAGCCACATCTTTGGACTTGGTACTCCAATACTGGTGATGCGGTGATGGAGATCGATCATATTCTCGCGGCCAGACGTTGGAGGATCTTATGAAACTGCAGTTTGTGCCCAGTTTGTGAATTCTGACCACAGACTTGTTGTTGCTACTCTGAAGATCCTGCTTAGGTCCAGTAGGCTACCACCTACTAGGAAAATGTGGCTGGAGTGAAGGTCCGATGTGAAGAGGAGGTTTACATTTACTGAATCACAGAAATGACAATTCTGTCAACAAAATGCATCTACAAAAAAAAAAGTGTGAAAATATTATAAAGGTGAGATGTGCAGAAACATTTAGAGTAAACAGAGAGGACAAACAGGGACAACCAACCCAACACTAGAAAAAGACGACACTTCACTTTAAAATACGTACCTCTTAATGTGAGGAGCATGAGAAATAAAATGCAAGAACCAAAGGCAACAGAACTGGCCAGAGGCTGTGATATTGTAACAATGATGGAGTCTGCCTTTTTTTTCCTTCAAAGTTTTCTATTTGAATGTGCTTACCTGGGATTGCAATTTATGGAACTCCTTCTTTACTCTCTTTGAGTCCTGTTTGTCATTTTTGAGATTTGTAACTAAACATTTTGCTTTATAAAGAGCCCTCATTGCTTTTTGGTCACAAACAGGAGTTTTTATGGTTTTCTCCCTCTTCTGGTGCATTTTAACACTTTTGACATTTTTGAAAGCTTTGTGAACATTAAAAGCCGGTTTTCTCATTTTGGGCCTGGTTTATGAAAAACCTCAGCTCTGATTTGTGAATTGGCTACTTGGGTGAGTTTCTTCTGGGTGGCCAGTGAAGGTCCTGGCCTGCTTTTGTGACACTTTGAGAGTCCATTATTGTAGTTTCATATTATGGCATATTCTGTCTGCTCCTCCTAATATTTTAAGTTGGTTTGACTGAGGACAATGGGCCTTTTTAATTTTTTATGGTTTGTTTGTTTCGTCACTCCTCATTTCCCTTCTAAATGCCATGTCTGGTCAGTTCTCCTGCTCTTTTTAATATAGAAGACTTTCAGAAATTTGGTCTCTCTGGGCTTTCAGTACTACAAACATTTTGAGAATCTCTGAGGTGCTTCTTCAGTGCACAGACCTCCACGGTGAGGTGTCTTACTGTCAGACAGGAGTCACAGTTGGAGTCCAACTCAGCTTGTGATTCACTGCTTGGTTTGGCTGTTTGAGACAGAGCAACATATTAATGAGCCAACAGAGTCCTGCTGCTGATAGACATGGCAGTTTCTTGAAAGAGAAGGTTTAGAGCCAGGAGGTGACAAATACGCTATCATTAAATCAAAAATTATTATTGGTGCCTATAAGATGTTTTACCATAAATATCTCTAAAGGTAAACTTTATTTTTGTTTTGTAAACTCAGATGAATAGAAAGTCATTTACTTAGCAATGTGGTAGCAGCTGATCTATGAAATGGCAGCACCCACGATAACAATGTCAGAGCTAAAAAAAACAACATTATTTCAACTAAATTAAATTAACATCAAACAAAAAGTCTGTTAAAAAAGTCACAATCTGGATTCTCTCAAATCTTATTAAAGCTGAAATGGTTTGTGAACACAAATTGATAAAAAGAAAAAATATCTATTGTAAGTAACACAACTGACTCTGAACACACCATCAGGTTTGAGGGGGAAAACTGGCATGAAAACAGCAAACGAGGGGTACAAACCTCAGAGGAGCCCACTGACGATCTCACAGATCATAAGCCTTCCAATGTCTAAGGTATTCCACCATCGAAAACCTGTGACGAGAATCAGGAATGGATTGGATTTCACATTCCTCTGAACTCTCAACATGGATAGTAGAAGGTGGAGAAGTTGGCACACCATAAGGACTCCAGACTGTACTAACCACACAAACACAGGCTCATCTCTTTGGATTTTCTCTTTAAATTCAGAGGATTATGAAGTGCTTGACATGACTTTTACGCCATTAGAATGGTGTGGACGAAGGTTCGAGACAACAGCAGGCAGACACCGATTCAAACATTGATTTCCTTTTTTGGTGAGCAGAGAAATCTGTGCAGACCCTGTCAGCTTGTCATTGACAGTTTCTAATCACAGCTCTCTCTCTCTCCCCCCTTTACACTCAGCTTTTATATCCTTTTTTTTTTATCAGTACACACTTACCGCAAAGCTTATCTTATAGTTGCAGCTTTACAGGCAGCCCTCCCTCACTGGTGGAGTAACTTATTTTTTTTTGTTAACTAAGACAGGGTGTATCTTCCTAAGGGCTGACACACTCTTCATCCACCTTCTCACTTAGCTTGCGGCTATTCTCTACACTCAGGGTCTAACCTTTAACTTTCCTCCATCACATACCTTAACAATCTTATTGCATTCATATGGTCAACACAAAGAACTCTTATACTTGCAGATATATACATTTTCTTAGCATCGGCTGGTTTGCATAACATATTATCCATCCACCCAAACACACCCAGACAGTAATCGTCAAGGTGTTTTAGACTTGTTTATCTAAGTACTAAATGTTATATTGCACTTAGGTGTCGTCTCAAGATATTCTTCCTCTCTTTTGGACTAGGTCAAAAGGCCCTCAGCCCAAGATTCTTTTTTCAACTACTATTTAAGATATTGATTCAAATTTTTATTATTCCACAATGGTGACATCACTAGCCGTGTTCTTTAGTGTCATTTTCTGATCAAGCAATAGCAACTGGTCCAAAAAATGGTAGTGTTGACACAAAGACAGAGTTGAAAAAGACAAAAATTAACAATAAGCAAGGAAACATTAACAAAAGCTAAATCTGCATGTCAATATGGAGAGCAGTGGTGTTGGTTTAAAGGTATATTGAAATCAATTCAGAACAAGTTCACCTGGAATGTACAAGTTTTATGAAATTTAAGACAGCTGAATGAACAAGAAGTTGAGAAATGAACTAAAGAAGCAACAATACAATACAATACAATACAGTTTATTTTTGTATAGCCCAAAATCACACAGGAAGTGCCGCAATGGGCTTTAACAGGCCCTGCCTTTTGACAGCCCCCCAGCCTTGACTCTCTGAGAAGACAAGGAAAACTCCCAATAAAAACCTTGTAGGAAAATGGAAGAAACCTCGGAAAGGCAGTTCAAAGAGAGACCCCTTTCCAGGTAGGTTGGGCGTGCAGTGGGTGTCAAAAGTAGGGGGTCAATACAATACAATATACACAACAGAACAATTCCTTAAGACAGCATAATAAAAATTTTAGAATTACGGTTTAACAGTAGATGATATGACATAATTAGGTTTGGATATTTTTAGAGTCCTGGAGACCTCATCCATCTAGCTGCATCTCCATTTGGCCATGCCACGGCTGAAACATTGCTCTGATGAAAGGACCCCTCTTTCCCATGATTCCTGTGATCCTCCATCAGGGATGACTTTACCTTTGGCAGGCAAACAACTTGGCAGGTGGGCCGTGGCACCAATGGCCACATTTGGGTACCGAGAAAAGAAACAGAATAGGTGAGGGTTAGTATTCAAATATAATTATCATGTTACTTATGTTATAGTGCTAATGACTAACAACAGAGATGCAGTATGTACAGTTAATCAGCAGCTCTAGTCAGGATATGCTAAACTGAAGTAGTGAGTCTTCAGCCAGGATTTAAAGGCTGAGACCGAGGGGGCATCTCTTATGGAAGCAGGAAGACCATTCCACAGTTTAGGGGCCCTGTAACTAAAAGCTCGACCTCCCACTGTTGTTTTATTAATCCTTGGAATCCTAAGCAGACCGGCATCTTGAGATCTTAATGTGCGCTCAGGTTTGTAAGTCATGATAAGTTCAGACAAGTAAGCCAGACCTTGGCCGTTTAATGCTTTATATGTTAAAAGGAGGATTTTGAAATCTGCCCTAAATTTAACTGGGAGCCAGTGTAAAGATTTAAGAACTGGGGTTATGTGTTCATATTTTCTTGTTCTTGTAATAATTCTTGCAGCGGCATTTTGGATTAACTGGAGGCTGTATAGAGAACAGTTTGAACAGCCAGTGAACACCGCATTGCAGTAGTCAATCCTACTAGAGATAAATGCATGAATTAATTTCTCACAATCCTGTTTATTTAGAAAGCGCCTTAATTTCCTAATATTTTTAAGATGGAAAAAGCAGGTAACTAGTGGATACAAGACAACTTCTTAACATTTCAGGACGAGCTTCTGCCGGACACCGGAGCTTCAACAGTAGAAGATAAAAAATGTCTCAGCATTTCGAAATGTGTTCAGAGAGTACCAGGAGCCAACACTTTTTGTCTTTTTACACCTTCAGACATTAAAAATCATTAAAGTTACATTCATGTTCAGACATTAATCATCAATTTTACACCTTCAGACATTAAAATCAGTCTTTGAAAGTTTTTTGTTTCAGATTTCAGATGATATGGTGATGCAGCTTTGCTTTAAGTTTAGGTTTAATGCTTTTACTTTTTCAACAGCATGCATCTGAAATATAATAATCACATGATACTCTGACAGAAAAATCCAGCGTTTTCTCTGAATGGAAAATCTGTGCAGACTTAATGACCTCTCCTTTGCGGTTTGTGGTTTGATTGAAGTTTCTTCTTCTTTTTCTTCCAACTCAAACAAATTGAATTGTCTTTCCTCCCCAGTTGCCCTCATCCCCACCCTGTAGTCCTGTCCCACCCCACCTGATCTGCTATATAATGAGGTCTTGCTTTCGATCACAACAGACATCTCAGTGTCAGCCCCACCATGAGACTCGCTGCCTTGCTGGTTCTGCTGTGCCTGTGCTCTCTGCCAATGGCTTCTGTGAGTTCTGATCTTTGACATTTAAACTGAAATGTGTTTACAAAAACTTTTTCTTTTCTATTTCTTTCTTTATGCTTCTAAATATCTTGTCAGAAGTTCATGTGAAATCTATTTTACAGTTACAGCCACATTATACTTTTGTTCTTACTTTTCAGAATTGTTTTTCGGAGGAGGAATCATCCACAGCCTTAAAAGCTAAAGCATTTTCCTCAAAGTTTCTGTGAGTAGAATGGAGAATGTGCTGCTCAATAACTTATTTAAATTCTTTTACAGATCGCTCTTGTTTGTGAGAGGCTCATCACAATTAATTCACTTGTCATTTTTAATATAAACTAAAGTAGAGATAAACTCTTATAATTAACTAAAAAGGTTTCCTCTCTTGAAATTAAGACAATAGAAAATCTTTATACTTTGCATGTCTGTGTAGTCACAAGGATTTGTGGAACATTTTGTCAGCAGTCATTTAAGGCAAGCAGGTAAGTCTTTGATCGCGTGCCTCCAGATGTTGTGTCTGTGTGTCCTGTGCGTCTGTGCATATCGACTGTTCAGACGTCTGGCAACAAAACATGGACGTGTTCACAGAGGAGCGGAGTGCAGTGCCGTACACACAATGGCACACACAACAGGGGGCACATCCTCTGTCCTCAATTGTGTCCACAGAGCTCCATGTCCATTCAGTTTTGGAGCAGAAATCTTCTTTTATCCACCACAGTTGTAGGCTCAGTGCAGGAAAATTGAGATCTACTGTAGAAGTGAGTTGTGATCAAGACAGGAAAACAACCAGCCATTCACTGACTCACCAACACTGAGCAACAAGCTCTTCCCTTCATGATACATGAATATTGGCTAAGAATAATAAAGCCTTTACTGAATGGTGGAACTCAAAGAGTCTGTTGTAGGCATTTACTGGAGCTAGCGAGTGATAAATTAATGGATAAAGTTGATGAAGACATGAAACAAGTTCCAGCATTTTGGGTTCACGTATTAGCAGAGCAAATCCAAAGTCGGGTTATAGATGGAGTCAGCAGGACTGATTTTGTATCCGTAGCCATCAACGAATCAACAAACAACACAAACACTGCGTTTATTTAGGATATTTTGGAGGTTTGAGGTCCCTGAGCAGCTGCACTTTTTACTTTAAGTGTCTCTTTTGAACTATTTGTGCTTAACACAATCTTGGTGCTATTATATTATGATGTTGTAGTGAATAGTAAAGCACAGACTCTAAAAGGTGGAGTGAATGATCGGATTTCATTATGAATTCTCTTTTAAACTTTATACGCCTTGTTATCCTGAATTCAGCAGCTGCCATTACAAACTCTCACCCTGTGTCTGATTTTAGAGACGTCTGATGTTTAAAATGACGCTGCCTCACAGTAAGGAGCTCTGGGTTCGCTTCCCGGGTCCTCCCTGCGTGAAGTTTGCATGTTCTCCCCGTGTCTGCGTGAGTTTCCTCCAGGTGTTCCGATTTTATCCCACAGTTCAAAGACATGCAGGTTAGGTGCATTGGTGATCCTAAATTGTCCCTGGTCTGTGCGTCCTGTGGTGGGCTGGTGCCCTGCCCGGGGTTTGTTTCCTCCCCTGCACCCTGTGTTGGCTGTGAATGGCTCCTGCAGACCCTGTATTCAGGATATCGTGGGTTGGATAATGGATGGATGTATTGTCATGTGAACATAGTATGCGGAAATTCTTTTTAGATGAAATACACATGGAAATAATTAAATACATGAATACAAGATATATACATAGATATACACAATTTATTCAGATGATTTTTTTCTTATGTTTGACTGTTTAACAACTTTACTGATTGTGGGTAGAAACTGTCCCTGAATCTCCCAGTTCTGCTCAAATCAATTCAGTTGATTTTTGTTTTGTGCTCTTCAGAGGTGCAGGCACAGAGCGGTGTGACAAATTCACAGATAAAATGCAAATCTGAAACTTTACAAGTGACTCACTAGATAAGGTGTGCGAGTGCCAAAGGCTCTGAAGGGATGAGCAGGAAAAGCAGCTGTGCAGGATGGCCGAGGTCTTTAATGATCCTGTTTGACTTTCTAAGACAGCGAGTGTTGTGTACGTCCTGAGATAAGGCAGCTCAGCTGGGTGCCATTGATGTTCTGTGCCACCTTCAGTGCCCTCTGCAGAGCTTTACACTCTTGAGCTGTGCAGGTGTCATGTCAGGATGTGGTGCAGCCATTGAGCATCGACTCCACTGGGCACCTGTAAAAGTTCAGGAGAGCAGATGGAGAAAAATAAGATTTGGTTAGACATCTGAGGAAGGAGAGGCAACAGTGAGACTTCTGGACAAGATGAAATATGTTGGGCTCACCTCAGTTTGCCAGTGATGGTCACTCTGAGACATTTAAAGGTGCTCACCCTCTCCACAACATCCTGTCGGATGTCAAAGTCAGTGTGGTCTTCTTTCTTCTTCCTGAAGTCTCTGCCCTGCTCCTGGTTTACAAACATTTAGTGTGAGATTATTGACCTGGTACCACTGAGTCAGCAGGTAGACCTCCTCTCCTCATTGTTAGTGATCTGAATAAAATGTCAGAATAAAATGGAAATTCAATCAACTTCAAACATAGTAGGGGGCTCAGCACACCACCCCATGGAGGGCATGAGTTTAATGTTAACATGGAGGATGTCATGCTGCTAATCTCACATGCTGAGACTTGATAATTAGGATGTCGAAACCTAAATGTCAACGGCACAGAATCCTAATTTGAGGAGTTTTGTGCTCATCTTTGCTTGTCCAAGAGTATTACGTGCTGAGCTGTAGTCTTTTTATCAGGAATTTGATATTACAGCTTGTGTTATCCACATGTGCCAGGATGGTCTGAAGTGCAAAGGATATGGCATTTACAATGCTGTATTGTTATAGAAAATAAAGGTGATGAGGAGATCTGGAATATTCTATTTAATGTGACCCATTACCAGTCTGGCAGAGCATTTCATCACAACTGGGGTGAGTGCCACCAGTGTGGAGTCACAGACTGTCTAATTTTGCTTTTGTCAGAAAAATTGCTCTCCTTTTGAAGCAGACAAGAGCCACAGATTCTCTTAGGGTAACTGAAAACAATGAGGGAGAAGATAACTTGGGGTAAGAGAAATCAGGCTGTATTTGGCTCATGGGCATCAACTGATAATCAACTGAAAGGTTTATCAGTCTTCCAGTTACCTGCTACTTCAGACTTGATATTTTTCTTCTCAGTCATCTTCCTGTAAGATCTCACACACTCTGACTTTCACCATTCACACTTGGCACTAAAATGAGAGAAGACTTGTTTTCACACCAAGATGGCATAAATGATCATCGCCATTTGATTTCTGATGTGTGGCCGCTGTCCTGATTAGTCCTGATGTGAGGTGACCTTTGTACAAACCCTGCTTGGTGTCTCCAGTGCACTTTAATGACTTCTGACTGTGAACATTTCAGGAGCTGACTGAACACTTTAAGATGTCTTCCACTTTGTTTTCTCTTATTGTTAGCCCTGGTGGTCTCTTACAAGTAGTGATTTGTGTTTACAGTCGTCCTTCTTCTAGTCATCTGGGAAATTCACAATAACAAAGGATCTTTGTTATTTTTATGCTGCAAACTCCATGCTCTTCTTTAATCTTTAACACACAGAGTGAGAATTGGAGGTCAGGTGAGCAGCTGAAGCCTTTCAAGTGTGTGTGTGCGTGTGTGTCTGTTGACCCACAGTATTCAGTTCACTCACAGAGACCTCCTGAGCCTCCATCCTGAAACGGGCACAGCAGGCCGCTCAATGAGATGTGAATGAAGGAGACTTTAATGGCCGCCTGCTGTTTAAATGAGCTTCACACAAAAAGGTGCACTAAGCTGCGGGAGGCAGGACTCTAGGGTGGCAATAACTCACTTTATTTATTTATTCTTTTTTTTATTTTAATGTAAGGTCCTAATCTGCATAAAGTGCTTCATTATGAGATGAGAGCAAATTGTAACTGTTTACTATGCCAGCTATTCTACAACTAGAAAGCCTTTCATCCATGAAGAGTGTTAAAAGAAAGGGATGGAAATCCTGACTTTAAATCTTTATTTAATCCTTACAGTCCGCAACCACCATGTGAAAGATTTGGATCTGGACGAGGAGGAGGAGGAATGGGAGGAGGAGTTGGAGGAGGACTTGGAGGAGGACTTGGAGGAGGTCTTGGATATTGAAGATGATTTTTCTTAACTTCAATAAGTCGGTTAAGCATGTTTGGCCTACAGAGGTAAATGTTTGACCAGATGAAGGGCTGACTGACTTGTTTGCAGGCATAAAAACATTTGTGGATCTCACAGGTGTGTTGTTAGTTTAAGGACAGAGGAGGTCCCATTCTTGAAAACTTGTCCTTACTTTTTGGTTCCTGTTATTATTAATTTCACTAAATATTTTGTTTAAATTTAATATGACAAAAGAGGAGTATCTTTTTACAGGACAGGTTTCTTACTCCTCCTCCTGTGTTTGATTCCTTCACCAGCTCTTTGATGGCACACTGCAGCAGGACCTTCTTTCTCGTCTCTTTCTATTAATTCACAATATCACTGAACTCACATGAGAGCCTTAAAAGTCTCCTATAAAATATCAATGATTTTTGTGTTTTTCTACTAATTTGATTAACTGCCTGTTTCTCTTTTACCAGAAAAGGACCCTCCCAGACCAATCATATCCACAATAGAAGAATTAAACGAATGTCCTTTAAAGTAAAATAAAGACAATTGCAAAGCAAAAACAAAAGAATTGCCTGTCTCTTTGTCTTCTTGTCTGATTGTCTTTCTTTGATTATCTACTTGATTTTTATTTTCTTGTCATACCTGATATTGTCAGATTACCAAATACCACAGGCCACTCTCCGCCATTACTTCATTACTTACTTTAGTTGATCACAGCTATAACACAGGTGGAGCCCTCCCTGCAACATGGAGATGCCCCGAAATCCAGCAGGGCATCATGGACCTTGGAGATTTCCTTCACAGCCCTGCTGGATACCATGAGGGCCACCAGACGACGCTACAGGGAGGCTCAAGGATTTGTATTCTCCGTATAGCCCAGAAGTACTTCCCTGTCACGAGGATGGAAGAAACAAAGCACTTCTGAGCTGAAGAAAAAGAGGAGTTTTCACCTGACCCGGAAGTGCTGGGTAATCACATGGACAGGGGGATCAGAAGCACTTCCGGGTCGAGAACTTTAAAAGGATGATGGGAAACCCAAGCGGCTTGAGCCGAGTTGGGAGGAAGTGTGACTGAGCTGCTGAGAGGTGTGGAGGATTGATTATTGTGATTTGTGTTTATTATTATTGTAATAAATGAATATCTTGGACTTTTATCTGGTGTCTGGTCTGAGGGTTCAAGGGGACAACAGTGCCCTCTATCTGTCACACTTCCCTGTGAGTTTGTATTCTTGTTGTTTTAGCATAACTTTTGCATATTAACTTGGGAAATTTCTTAGCTTTTTTTTTTGTAACAAAACATGTTGTCTTGAAAAATTTATTACTAACTAGCATGGTTTATAACCAGATGGAGGAGAAAAGGTTAAAAAAAATCAGTCACATGGTCAGCGGTGGAGGCGGACACAAGTAAAAACGCGGTTCAAAGGTCAGACATTTTTAGTGCTTTGTGGACTTTGCATCATATTGTTAGAGGAAGACAGCAAAGATTTCAGATCTTGTTTGCTGCAGTTTTTGTGTCTATTTTCTTCTCCTGCTTTTTCCTTATCGTTTTTGTTTTCAATGGAATTTTGGAAAATAGCATTTCATTGTTTTTTTTTTTTATTGAAATGTTACTAAAATTGTTGGTACATAACGCAGATTACATAATTAAAGTTGATCTACTTAATTAAATAAAAGGTTATTAGGACTGTAGAAATTACTTTTTCACCATTTTGTATATATTTTGTGCTTAAGCCAATAGACTATTTACAGAATAGATCTTTCATTTAGAAAAATGGACAAAAACCATATTTCTGAAATAAAAAATTACATAATAAGTACTGCGGTGGGCTGGCGCCCCACCCGGGGTTTGTTTCCTGCCTTGTGCCCTGTGTTGGCTGGGATTGGCTCCAGCAGACCCCCATGACCCTGTAGTTGAGATATAGCGGGTTGGATAATGGATGGATGGACATAATAAGTGGGTTATACCCAGTAGGAAAATTAAAAAAAGTAAAATTTAATTTATAATTACGCGCAGGAAATTTTAATATAAAAGGTAAAGTCAATCTTTCTTATTTAGAATAAACAAGTTGAATAAAAAAAAATATGATAATACAAAATGATCTCAAGATAATAAATAATAATGATAATATAATGATAAAAAACAAAAAACTCTGCTCTGTGATCTTTGTGTGTTAATTTGTCGTTAGATTAAGTTCAGTTGCTTTATCAAGTGTTAATCTGTGATTGGACTTTTATTAGTTATTTTCACTCCTGGCTGTCAACATTTGTTAATCGTTTTGTTCCACTTGCTAAACAAACAGAATCAGGATGTTACTCGATTACGTTTATCTCTTTTGTAAATCACTTTGGATAAACGCATCTGCCAAACAAAGAAATGGAAAATTAAATAATATCAGTTGACCTCAAAGATCACTAAACACCCAGAGCTGCAGTTTCTTTATTTTTAATTCATTCATTGTTCATTTAGTAACCTACACATTTCCAACTACTTGGAAAAAAGATGGCGCCGTTGTATCTGGCATGCCATTTTTCGCTCTCTCTGTCTCTGTTGTTTTTAGTGCTTATGTTTTTATTATTGTCTATTTTAACTACTAGCTGTGAAACGGCGTTGGTCTATGACCGCCAAACACTTCTGAACATTCGAGTGGCTTTTGAAACAGCTAGGACCGACACTTGCGCGTCATCTGGGATTGACGCTTGTGCGCCTTGTCCCTTTCCGCGGCCCACTCATTCCTGCATTTTCCCTGTTTGCCAGTGTCGGCATCTTACTGACTTACCCTGGAAGAGGAAGCGAAGGAGGAAACGCGGAAAGCGAGGTGGAGTCGCAGCTTGTTTGAGATCTTCTGCTTGCCTGCTGTCTGTCGGGACTGGGATGATCCGCGGGTTACGTCTTCATTGGCGTTCGCTGGATGCATCGTATCGCTGGCTTCACCAGTTGTCCCCAGCCTTGTTTCTTTGCGCCGTTTTCCTCCGCGTGTTCGTCGTGGTGGAGTAAATGAGTCTAATCTTCGACCGATTCGTAGATCCACACAACCCCAGGGAGAGTTGCCGTTTCATGTGGCTTTAATCAACGCACGCTCTCTGGTAAATAAGACTTTTATCTTAAATGACTTTTTTACTCTACATACCCTGGATGGTTTATGTATTACCGAAACTTGGATTAAACCTGGTGATTTAAGTCCCTTCACCGAACTCCTGCCCCCGGGCTGTAGCTTTTTAAATTCACCTTGGTTATCTGGCCGTGGTGGGGGCTTGGCTACAGTGTTCAAAAACTCGTATCTCTGCAGCCGACTGTCAACTGGGCCTTATAACTGTTTTGAAGTTCTGCTGTTTCAACTTTCTCTAGTGAACCCTGTTGTTTTTGCTGTCATCTATCGACCACCCAATGTTAATAAGGATTTTCTTAATGAATTTGCTCAATTTCTGAGTGAAATTGTCGTTAGTTATGACAGGATTTTAATACTGGGAGATTTTAACATCCATGTGTGTTGTGGCTCTAAACCATTTTCAAAGGATTTTCTTAGTATACTTGATTCCTTTGATTTTGTGCAATGGGTGACTGGACCTACTCATGCTCAGGGACATACATTGATTTGATCCTATCTCGTGGTCTGTCACTGTTTGATATAAAGATCATGGACGCTGTATATCTGACCATCTGCCTATTCGGTTTTCTATGTTGTTCGACGGAAATAACCCAAGCCAATCATCACTGTTACGCTGGACTCGTATTTTTACGGATCGCTCAAGAGAAGAATTCTCTTCGAAGTATGAACTATTAAGTGCTACTCAGGTTATGGACTCTCTCACCTGTTGCTTGGATACAAATGAACATCTTAGTAATTTTAATAATAATTGTTTAAATATCTTAAATTCTATCGCACCATAAAGGTTGAAAAAACGTAAGCAAAATTCAGTATTTTGGCATAATGATACCACTCGTTCCCTTAGACAGGCTTGTAGAAAGGCAGAACGAAAGTGGAAAAAAGACAAATTACAAGTTTCATATGAAATCCTACGGGATTCTCTTTCTGCCTTTCAGCGAGCTGCTAAGGCAGCAAAGTGTAAATATTTCTCAGAGTTAATAACACAAAACAGCTATAAGCCAAATATTTTATTTTCTACTATTGAGACTGCACTTCATCCAAAAGTTAATCTTTTTCCTGAGGTATCTGTCACTCTATGTGAGAATTTTGCTGTTTATTTTAATGATAAGATCTCTGAAATAACAGCTACATTGTCAATGTCTTCATATAAATTGGTTGAAGCTCCATATTCTGGTTCTATTTGGTCTGGATTTGAGTCTTTCAACCTGAACACCTTGATTAGGACTATGTCTAGTTTGAAATCCACAATGTGTCCCCAGGATGTTATTCCACCACGCTTTCTCAGGCAGATTATTGACACTGTTGGCCCTGATCTGCTGTCTGTTATTAACAAGTGTCTCCAAACTGGTACTGTTCCCCATGATTTCAAACTTGCTACAGTGAGACCTCATCTTAAAAAAACAAATCTCGATTCCACACTGCTGTCTAATTTCCGTCCCATTTCAAATCTGCCTTTTTTATCTAAAATCCTTGTGAGAGTTGTTTTAAACCAGCTTCAGTCACATTTATCTTATAATTCTATTTGCGAAAAGTTTCAGTCTGGTTTTAAATCTTGCCATAGCACGGAGTCAGCCCTCTTACGAGTTTTAAATGATGTCATGTTGACTACGGACTCTGGCCAGTTTACGGCTTTGGTTTTGTTAGACCTTACCTCTGCCTTTGATCTGGTCAATCATAACGTTCTAATTTCACGTCTCGAAACGTGCGTTGGTTTACGGGCATAGTATTACAATGGTTTAGGTCATATCTTTCTGATAGGAGGTTTGTGGTCAATATTGGGCACCATTCCTCTTCTGAGATACAGTAAAGATCTGGTGTACCTCAGGGATCGATTCTGGGTCCAGCGTTGTTCTCTCTTTATCTGCTTCCATTAGGGTCTATCTTTAGTAAATATGGGGTCTCTTTCCATCTGTATGCAGATGACACTCAGATTTATATTCCTTTAAAGCGTGGAAATAAGAATGCCTTTAAGCCTATTCTGGATTGTTTGGAGGAGCTAAAACTTTGGCTGGCAACAAACTTTTTGAGCCTCAATGAGAGTAAAACTGAATTCATAGTGTTTGGTCCCACTGATCAATGCGTATATGATTTTAAAAGTACATCTCTATCACCGTACAGTACCTCATGTGTCAGAAATCTGGGTGTTTTGTTTGACAGTAACCTCAAATTTGATAAGCAGATAAGTACAGTGGTTAAGTCTTGTTTTTACCATATTCATCTTCTTTCAAAAGTAAAGCCATTTCTATCTCTAAAGAAGTTTGAAATAGCTATGCACGCATTTGTAACATCTCGGCTTGACTACTGCAACTCTTTATATGTCGGTGTCTCTCAGTCTTGTGTCTCTCGATTGCAGTTAGTCCAAAATGCAGCAGCCCGGCTTCTCACAGGAAAGTGCAAATACGAGAATATTACGCCGGTTTTAATTTCACTTCATTGGCTGCCAGTTAAATATAGAATTGATTACAAAATCCTAATGTTTGTTTTTAAATCTTTACATAGTCTGGCCCCACAGTACTTAACTGATTTGTTACAGCCTTACATTCCACTAAGATCACTCAGATCTACTAATTTTAATTTGTTGCAAGTGCCTAGGTAAAGACTAAAAAGCAGAGGTGACCGTGCCTTCTCTGTTGTTGGTCCAAAGTTATGGAATGATCTCCCGTTTCACATCAGAACTGCTCCAACCTTGTCTGTTTTTAAGTGCACTCTTAAAACGTATCTATTTTCCTTGGCGTTCAACATCTCTTGAACTATTGTTCTGTGTTTTTGGCCTTAGGAACTTCGCCTGTGTTTACAGCTTGTGTGATATCATGTTTTATAATTTGTGTCTGTTTTACCGTGTATTTATTAATAGTGTTGTAAAGCACTTTGGTCAACCTCGGTTGTTTTTAAATTGTGCTCTATAAATAAAAATTGTATTTATCATTGTATCTTTGAGTTTCTTGGTATTTATGATGAGCTTTTTAATACTCGTGATGTTTTTACTGCCACTTCACTGAATTAGAGGCTTGACATCAATTCCCAGACTGGTCAGTCTTATCCTCTGTGTCCATTAAGACATTTTCTGGGTTTTAATACGAATCTGAAAAATGTGCCATTTTGTTAGCTGGCACTTTTAAAATGTAAAAGTGTGAATGAGTGTGAGTGTGGCAAGCACTAGACGGGCGTTTCTTCCATTCTTGTTTTTGTTTTCTGTCCCATGCCAGTGGGCCTCTTTTACAAAATGACTAGATGGTGGTGGACACTACTGATGTTAAAGGTGTTTAAAAGCGGGTACTAATCGATGTCTTTGTAGATGATTTGTGGTGTGCGATGTTATAAGAGTTACATCAAGTGAGGAAGTCAACTTAAATGAAGAAAAGGACCATTTTGGGGTTTTCTTTGCAGTGTTTGACATTGTATTGTATTATTAATTGCTGTGTGAATATCATTTCTCAAGGAGATGACCTTTAATACATCAAAATAGACAAGCAGGGCAACAAGAAGGATTGAAAAGTTGTTTGTTAAATTTGAAGAGGAAAAGGATATTTTCAAAGAATTTCCTGCCAGTGCCATTGGTGCTTCTTGTAGAATTTACAGATCTGATCTCACAAAGATATTACTGCACTGGTTTGTATGTTGACATTAAAAATGGGTAAGTTTTCTTGTCATTCTAATCCTTATTTTTAATAAAGACTATAAGAGCTAAAGAGAGTGAAGAAAATGTGTAACATATGGACTGCTGTTTGTCAGGAGCTTGTTACTTGACTTGTCATCATCAGCAACAGCAACATTTATCTCTATGGCACGCTTACATACAAATGATGGAGCTCAAAGTGCTTTACAGGATAAAGAAAGAAAAAAGATAAAATGTACAAAAATAAAATTAGCCAATACTAATTAACAATGAATACAGTAAGGTCTGATGGCCTAAAATAAAAATAAATCAAACTGTCAGGTAGCGCAGTACTTAGCACTGGGGCTTCACAGATTCAGTGCCCTGTGTTTAAATCATGCTTTTATTTGTTCCCTGGCAGAATTTTCTTTTTCCTAACAGAAAAACTAAAAATAAATAAATAAATAAATAAATAAATAAATAAATATAATGATAATAATAATATTTTACAATGGGGTGCCTCTTTACACGACACAAAAAAGAAACGGTTGGCTGAATTGATGAAATGCTTAGATGCTGTTTCATAAGTAAGGTAGAGGGATGAAAATGAATATTAAAAGAGGATTGAAACTGGAAAACTTTGCTATTCTGTTTTTGACTTCCACGGTTTATTTAGATAGATAGATAGATAGATAGATAGATAGATAGATAGATAGATAGATAGATAGATAGATAGATACTTTATTAATCCCAAGGGGAAATTTACAAGTAGTAAAAAGTAGTAAAAAGTGTCCAGGGATCGAAGAAATTTGGAGTGAAACGAAATTGGGGAGGCCACGATAGGGAATGTATTAAAAAAATAATTTTGTGAATGAGGAGCCTCTGTTTGGAGGATTATGTACCAAAAGGAAAGAAAGGCGGCTCTCCGTGATGCTACATAGAACAGAAAACAGGGTTCAATTTAAAAAAAAAAGAACGTAAATGGTGGAATAAACAGAGCAGCGGCAGGTGGCCAGTAGAAGGCACTGGTGATATGAGTGAAATACAGGAAGTTAGGAAGATTGTATGTGGAAATACACGAGGATGCTGTAGTTGAGGGCCTTAAAGAATAGAAATGTTTGATAAATGGGAATTGATCATTAAAGACAGAGCCCTGGATGTGATTCAGAAATGCAATGAGAGACAGCAAAGCCAAATAAAACTCATGATAGAAAAAGAAAAGCTGTTCTTCATAAAGCAAGAACCATCCCAAAAGTCCAGACAAAAAAAGGAAGAATAAGTACATTCTTCCTTCTTCTGGGGGAATCCCGCGGGCGTTCCCAGGCCAGCCGGGAGACATAGTCCCTGCAGCATGTGCTAGGTCTTCCCCGGTGCCTCCTCACAGTTAGATGTGCACCTCACCAGGGAGGCGTCCAGCAGACATCCTGATCAGATGCCCGAGCCACCTTATCTGACTCCTCTCGATGCGGAGGAGCAGCGGCTCTACTCTGAGTTCTTCCTGGATGACTGAGCTATCACCCTATCTTTAAAGGAAAGCCCAGACACCCTGTGTAAGAAACTCATTTCAGCCACGTGTACTCACAATCTCATTCTTTCGGTCGCAACCCACAGCTCATGACCACCATTCCGCTCAGCTCCTTTTTCACCACGACAGACTGATGCAGAGCCCGCATCACTGCAGATGCTGCACCGATCCACCTGTTGATCTCCCACTCCATTCTTCCCTCACTCTTGAACAAGACCCCAAGATACTTGAACTCCTCTACTTGGGGCAAGATCTCACCTCCAACCCTAAGACGGCACTCCACCCTTTTCTGGCTGAGGACCATGGTCTCGGATTTGGAGGTGCTGATTCCCATCCCAGCCACTGCACTCTTGGCTGCGAACCAATCCAGAGAGAGCTGAAGATCACGGCCTGATGAAGTAAACAGGACAACATCATCTGCAACAAGCAGTGACCCAATCCTGAGCCCACCAAACCGGAACCCCTCAACGCCCTGGCTGTGCACAGAAATTCTGTGCATAAAAGTTATGAACAGAATCAGAGACAAAGGGCAGCCCTGTTGGAGTCCAACTTTTACCGGAAACAGGTTCAACTTGCTGCCAGCAATGTGGACCAAGCTCTGACACCGGTTGAACGGGGACCGAACATTCCTTATCAGGGGGTCCAGTACCCCATACTCCCGGAGCACGCTCCACAGGATTCCCTGAGGGAGACGATTGACCGCCTTTTCCAAGCCCACGACACACATGTAGATGGGTTGGGCAAACTCCTATGCACCCTCCAGGACCCTGCCAAGGGTGTAGAGCTGATCCACTGTTCCACAACTAGGACAAAAACCAGACTGTTCCTCCTGAATCCGAGGTTCAAATATCTGACAGACTCTCCTCTCCAGGATCCCCGAATAGGCATTTCCAGGGAGGCTGAGGAGTGTCATCCCTCTGTAGCTGGAACACAAGCTCCGTTCCCCCTTTTTACAGAGGGGGACCACCACCCTGGTCTGTCAATTCAGAGGAACTGTCCCCAATGTCCATGCGATGTTGCAAAGGCTTGTCAACTAAGAGTCTTGAGGAACTCCAGGCGTATCTCATCCTCCCATAGGGCCCTGCCATCAAGGAGTTTTTGATCACCTTGGTGACCTCAGTCCAAGAGATGGGAGAGCCCACCTCCAAGTCCCCAGGTTCTGCTTCCCCATTGGAATGCATGTTAGTGGGACTGAGGAGGTCTTTGAAGTACTTCCCCCTTTATTTCCTCTAGGGGGAGATAGCTCACAAGTTGGAATAAGTTCTTTTGTAATTGCGCCATTTTAAGTAACCTGAAACTATATAGATATGATATTAAAAGGGATACCTCTCCCATAGTGATACGGCGGTAAGAAATCACATAAGAGAAAATAATTTAGCTTTCTTTAATGACGATTTACGCCGCATTACAGACAAAGAAGCCATAGCAAGACTTTTATCAAGGTGGGATCTCGATGTATACAGTCTGCCAATTCTGTCGCTGTGATGGAAGGATTTTCAGGACGGATGACGATAACTCCCATCCGTCTGTCGGCTTTGAGGTGTTTGGCTGCTGTCCAAGTCTTTTATACTGTTTTCTCCATGTGTAGTGCCCCACTTACATAAATCATGCCACTCCAAACAAGGCAAGGAGAGGATTCAATTTTATCTCTAACATACAGAAATAGTACAATGCCTATTTTCAGAGTTGTCCCTTTCTTTCTTCAAATGCTTGCCTAGCAGTTCTAAATGCTGAGAGCAACTGTGTGCTAACTTTGGCCTGTACATGTGAGTGGATTTATAAAATATTTTTTGTACAGAACACAGTGACATTAAATTTATATTCTGATTACAATTCCCCATGGGTCGATAATGAAAATAGAGAAATGGAAAAAAAAGTTATAAATAATACAAATGACAAAATTGACCAAAGTATGACTGAAAAATAAAAAAAAAAACCAATAAATGACAAAACATGAAAAATATGTAAAAGAATAATATCTATACTAATAAAAGGCAAAGCTCTCACTGACTCATTCACTCACCACTAATTCTCCAACTTCCCGTGTAGGTAGAAGGCTGAAATTTGGCAGGCTTATTTCTTACAGCTTACTTACAAAAGTTAAGCAGGTTTCATTTCGAGACTCTACATGTAACGGTCATAACGGTCGATAACGGTAGACAACGTCCGCCATGTTAAACTTTCTTATTTATGGTCCCATCTTCACAAAATTTGGTAGGCAGCTTCCCTGCACTAACCGAAACCAATGTATGTACTTATTTCGGTGGTATGACGCCACTGTCGGCCACCATTTTGAACTTTCCAACGTCACTAATTTTCCATCTTCACGAAATTTGGTAGGTGGCTTCCCTGCGCTAACCAAAACCGATGTACATACTTATTTCGGTGGTATGATGCCACTGTCGGCCTCCATATTGAATTTTCCAAATGTCACTAATTTTCCAACTTCCCGTGTAGGTAGAAGGCTGAAATTTGGCAGGCTCATTCCTTACAGCTTACTTACAAAAGTTAAGCAGGTTTCATTTCTAAATTCTATGCGTAACGGTCATAACAGTCAACAACGTCCGCCGTGTTGAACTTTCTTATTCATGGCCCTATCTTCACGAAATTTGGTAGGTGGCTTCCCTGTGCTAACTGAAACCGATGTACATACTTATTTTGATGGTATGACACCACTGTTGGCCGCCATATTGAACTTTCCAACGTCACTAATTTTCCAACTTCCAGTGTAGGTAGAAGGCTCCTGCATCAGGTCAGTTTAAAACAGAGTTTGTTTTCCTTTATATCCCTGATTTGGCACTTGTGTGTGAGGAGCATTTGTCCCTTCTGTCAAATCTACAACAAGCACAGGATATCAAATTAGGTGGTCATAACAACTCTTGCAGTACATGCAGTTCTTGGTATTTTTAAGGATCTGTCACTGAGAAGAAACACAAATCACTCCTTGTTTATCATAAACGTGTAGATTGATTGTAAAGGCTTTAAAAATGGTAGACTGCACTTACCGGGGGTCTCAGTGAGCCCACATTAATACGACCCAATTTGACAGCACTGAGTGAAATGGTCAAGAACTTCTCCAAATACAAATCCTCCTCTCCTTCACTTTAATGAATTTGCCAACACTTCTTAAATCCTTTTTGTGCTTTGTCAGTCTTCGGGTATCAAGTGTTCCTTAACGAGAGATAATAATTACATTTAAATTATTTTAACACAGGGCTGCAACATAGAAAATGTGAAAAAGTCAAAGGGGGCTGAACACTTCCTAAATCCACCGTAGAACCGCGTGGTTCTCCATATGCAATATTGTGAATAGTCGAGATTCTCTGGGTCAGATTTCTAGAATACAGAACTTCATTTCAGCTGCTGTCTTCATCCCTTACTGTTATGAAGCACTGGTGGGAGTTTCTGGATGAGGACAGGTGGGAGTTTCTGGATGAGGACACCAACACATGGTACTCAAATGTGGCACATGCTGTCACTGCTCCTCTGCCAAGTTGTTTGCCTGCTTATAGAAAAGATCAACTCAGATAAAGGAGCACTGGAATCACTGAGTAGAATAATTTACCACAACATTCAAACATCATCTGTTATGAACCAGAGTTCCCAAACTAAAACACCCCAAATATTACTCAAAATACCCACTAGAGGGGGTAATAACCTTCAAATCTTGGCAAGTCACATAAGGGGCAACAAAGAATCTTTATAAATAAAAGGTTTATTTCTACAAGAAGCCCTGCTTATCAAAAATAGGAGGGCAAGGCAAAGTCCACAGAAGGTAGCAACTTCAAAATAGGCAATCCCAATAGCAAACAAAGTCCCAATCCAAATATGACAGGCAAAAAAAAACAAAAACAAAAGAACCAATAAACAAAAGAACCAAAAACAAAAAAAAAACAAAAAAAAAAACAGAAAAATTACAAAAGGTCAAGAAGAAGAAAAAAAACTCTCTACACCACAAGTGCCTTCACAATGAACTGTAGGGGACTGTGGGCGTGGTTATAGACAAGTGACCTCACCTCTTAGGAAACCACCCACACAACACAAGAAACACAGCAGAATACACATTGGCACAAAGAAACTTAAAAATGCACAACATAAAACATTAACAAAAGACACAAAAGTGAGACCTTTGAACCCCAGCCATGGGTGGAACCCTGGCTGAAATACAACACCATCTATTTGTGACAGACATTACCTGATGCAGCTTAAGATCTTAGGCAAAGTTAACTCAGTTAATATTCGGGTAGTTAAAGTCCCCAATTGACTATAATACCAAACAAATGTGTCTTTTTGTTATTATTATAAAGATGCATCACTTGTGTCACAGGTAGGTGAGGTGACATGCTCATGGTCACAGTGTCAGCAGTGGGATTTGAATCCACAACCTAGGGATTTGAGATCCAAAGTCTTAACCACTATGCCACAGAAGTATTGTGCCTTAACAAGTTATCAGTCTTATACGCAAGAGGCCACCACATGAAGGTACTCATCAGGACCTGAGTAGTTAGGAGGCTTACATTTCAATCCTTCCTCCATTACTTCATTCTTCCCCCGACAACCAATTCCTTCTGGGCTTCTCCACTGTTAATTATCAAGTGGCCATTAAGACTTCTGCTGTCTGAGAAACACACAAAACACTCAGAACTGAGTGTGAATTCTTTTATGGACATGAAATCCACGGTGGTCTGAGATTCTTTAACCACACTCAGTTCAACAGTAAGGCTTCTCTCTACTGGGGATTCTAAAGTGTCTGTGGAAATGACTTCTTCTGCCACTTCATAACTGCAGAACAGTGTGGATTTGTATGTGATATTGAAGATGCCTTCTTCGTGAAAACTGTTTGCGGAATTCCTTTGTGCCTCTAAATGCTGCTACTTGTGGGAAACTGTTGGTCACATTTAAAACTAACATATGGCTTCTCTCCTGTATGAATTATTTTGTGATTCTGAAGAGAGCTACTTCTGGGAAATTCTTTGCCACATTTGGAACAGACATATGACTTTTCTTCTGTGTGAATTCTTTTGTGGCGCTGAAGATGGCTTCTTTGTGAAAACTGTTTGCCGCATTCAGAACAGTCATGTGGTTTCTCTCCAGTATGAATTCTTTTGTGATTCTGAAGATGGCTACTGTCACTGAATTGTTTCCCACAATCAGAACAGCCATATGGCTTTTCTCCAGTATGAACTCGTCTGTATCGCTGAAGATCATAATGGTCAAGAAATTGTTTCCCACATTCAGAACAAGCAAATGGTCTTTTTCCAGTATGAACTCGCAAATGTCTTTGGAAACTGCTAGAATTAGCAAATCCTTGGCCACATTCTAAACAGACATATGGCTTCTCTCCTGTGTGAATTCTTTGGTGGCTCTGAAGATGGCTTCTTTGTGAAAACTGTTTGCCACATTCAGAACAACCATATGGCTTCTCTCCTGTATGAATTCTTTTGTGATTCTTAAGAGAGATAAGTTTAATGAATCTTTTGCCACATTCAGAACAGCAATATGGCTTTTCTCCATTATGAATTATTGTGTGGCTCTGAAGAGAGCTGAGTTTAATGAATCTTTTGTTACATTCTGAGCAGCGATACAGCTTTTCTCCAGTGTGAATTCTTGTATGTCTTTGGATAGAAAATCTGTCAAAAAATCGTTTACCACAATCAGAGCAGCAATGAGGTTTCTGTCCAGTATGAATTGCTTTGTGCCTCTGAAGATCTCCCTTACAAGTGAACGTCTTGTCACATTCACAACAGCAATATGGCCTTTGTCTTGTATGAAACAACTTGAGATCTTTACAGTCTGACTCATTTTTTAAAGTTTGCCCAAAGTCTCGGCCATCATACAAAGCCCCCTGATCTGTGCAATGCTCTTGTTGTTGGTCAGTATTGATGGCGTCTCTCGCAGGAAAAGAAATGCACTGGAAAGAGGCCTCTGTCAAATTCTCTGATCCTCTTGTTGATTTCTTCATCTTCTCTTTGTCCTGTTTTTGCTGCAGTTTGCACTGAAGAGAAGTCTCGGTAAATGAAGATGGAGAGAAGTTGCCACTCTCCAGAACATCTGCAATGATACAAAGAGTTTTGTTAAATGTTTTCAGATAAATAAACCAGAGGTGGCACACCGGCTGATGTTACTCACTGACCCCTCAGTCCCATTCCTGAGGTAATCCAAGAAGAGTGCTGATGAAATTGTGACTTTGATGATTAAGTCTCTCTTAAATAAGCATTGTTGTCAAATTGAGGTTCAGTCGGTTCAATATACCCAAAGTGCTTAGATAAGCCATGTTTCTGGGTGCACTTTGATATTTAAGGAACCCAAACATCTTTCTTGGCTCATAAAAATAGTGGAAAGTGTGTGATCTGCAGATTGAGCAACTGAGACTTTAAATGTGAAGGTGATGGGGTGTAAGGTGTATTATGAGACCACTTACACAAGTATTAAGAGTTTAATTTCATTGTCAAACAACAGAAAAACATGCGAACAAGGTGGTCTTTAACACTAGAATTCCCGAAGCCTATGAAAAAACCCATAATCCCGTCCCACCTTAAATGCCTTCGCACCTCTCCATCAGCATCTTTTGTGTTGTAAATGTGTCTATCAGCACAAGCAGCCTGCTATCCCATCCACCCGCCCACAGTCCGAAGTTGAATTCGCTAAGAAGCTTCTCAGTACTAAGTGTTTATCTTGGAGTGAAGTGCCTGCAGTTGTAGAGGGTAAATAATAGATCGTCATTTGGAATAAATACATTTCAAGTGTGTTGCGTGTCTACAACAATCTATGTAAACACATTGTTAAAACAGATACATTTTTCATGTTTTAGTACTAATTGCCACAATGTAGACATGAAGTGTGTAATGTGTGAAGCCTGAAATTCAAAAATCAAATAAACACTTCCACAAAAGGTACTAGTATAACAAAACAAGAGCATGTGTATTCAAGAATATAACAGAAGAAAAACAAAGTAGGTTAGGATAGGCTATTGATATGATAGGTCGTGTGGTGTAGCGGTAAGAAATGCCGACTTGTGATCAAGATCAAGATCAAGAAAAGAAAGATATATATATATATAGTATACACACACACACACACACACACATATATACATATATATATATATATATATATATATATATATATATATATATACACATACACACACACATAAACATATATATACATACACATAAACATAAAAATATATATATATACATATATACATATACAGTACAGGCCAAAACTTTGGACACACCTCCTCATTCAATGTGTTTTCTTTATTTTCATGACCATTTACATTGGTAGATTCTCACTTAAGGCATCAAAACTACTTGGTCAAATAGCCCTTACACAGCCTGGAGGTGTGTTTGGTGTCATTGTCCTGTTGAAAAATAAATGATCGTCCA
This sequence comes from Polypterus senegalus, assembly GCF_016835505.1. Classification (NCBI taxonomy): domain Eukaryota; kingdom Metazoa; phylum Chordata; class Cladistia; order Polypteriformes; family Polypteridae; genus Polypterus; species Polypterus senegalus. The sequence continues at coordinate 229,893,242 of NC_053157.1, read as the reverse complement.
ACTAACCTGACTTCTGCACAACACAACTGCGCTCTTGGGGTAATTTTGGTCGGCCGGCCACTCCTGGGAAGGTTCACCACTGTTCCATGTTTTTGCCATTTGTGGATAATGGCTCTCACTGTGGTTCGCTGGAGTTCCAAAGCTTTAGAAATGGCTTTATAACCTTTACCAGACTGATAGATCTCAATTACGTCTGTTCTCATTTGTTCCTGAATTTCTTTGGATCTTGGCATGATGTCTAGCTTTTGAGGTGCTTTTGGTCTACTTCTCTGTGTCAGGCAGCTCCTATTGAAGTGATTTCTTGATTGAAACAGGTGTGGCAGTAATCAGGCCTGGGGGTGGCAACGGAAATTGAACTCAGGTGTGATACACCACAGTTAGGTTCTTTTTTAACAAGGGGGCAATTACTTTTTCACACAGGGCCATGTAGGTTTGGATTTTTTCTCCTAAATAATAAAACCATCATTTAAAAACTGCATTTTGTGTTTACTTGTGTTATATTTGACTAATGGTTAAATGTGTTTGATGATCAGAAACATTTTGTGTGACAAACATGCAAAAGAATAAGAAATCAGGAAGGGGGCAAATAGTTTTTCACACCACTGTAAATGGTCATGAAAATAAAGAAAACACATTGAATGAGGAGGTGTGTCCAAACTTTTGGCCTGTACTGTATATATATATATATATATATATATATATATATATATATATATATATATATATATATATATACTACTATAATATATAAACTGAAGGTCCTGTTCCAATTTTTGTTTTGCCCATTCTGCAAATTCAGTGCGCCGATCTGGGTCATCCTCGTTGAGATGCTGCAGTAGCTGGAGTTTGTAAGGGTGTCATTTGTGAGTAGCTAATATCCGCCGAAGGGATGTTCGACTAATGCCACTCTCCAGTGACATGCGGTGAGTGCTATGCTGTGGGCTCTTGCTGAATGAAGCTAGCACAGCCACTGATGTTTCTTCATTAGTGACAGTTTTCATGCGTCCACATTTTGGCAAATCCAACACTGAACCAGTTTCACGAAACTTAGCAAGCAGTTTGTTAAATGTAGCATGGGAGATGGGTGGTCTCGTAGGCTGTCTTGCATTGAAATCTGCTGCAATGACCCTGTTACTGCGTTCACCAGACATTAACACAATTTTTATACGCTCCTCACATGTTAACCTCTGCAACATGTCAATGGCTGTAAACAAAGAGAAACCTGTAAATAACTCATGAAAGAATAAAGTTACATTAAAACCAAGCACATCATTGTTTTTCTTGTGAAATTCCCAATAAGTTTGTTGTGTCACATGACCCTCTTCCTATTGAAAAAACAAAAGTTGGATCCAAAATGGCCGACTTCAAAATAGCCACCATGGTCACCACCCATCTTGAAAAGTTTTCCCCCTCACATATACTAATGTGCCACAAACAGGAAGTTAATATCACCAACCATTCCCATTTTATTAAGGTGTATCCATATAAATGGCCCACCCTGTATATATACACCCTTTGGAGTGCAAGCAGCTGTTGCTGGGGGTGCCAGAATCCATCGAGGAAGAAAAATGAAAAACATTATTTGTACAAATTCTTAATTTTTCTATCCATTCCTAAATAATTAAATGGGCAGGCTATTTCGTATCAGTGCAATACGCTGCTTGTTAAAACAGATGACTTCCGCTCTTACGTGCACTTAGTGCTGCTTGGCTATTATGAACTATTGTATCTGTTCAAGTTCTATTTAAATTTTAAATATAAGTAAGTTTTATTTAGTCGACAGAAATATCTTTGGTAGGGATGTAAGTTAAATTTAGTCATCATTGCATACATTTTTCTTCACCATAGAAATGTAAAGACTAAATTCAACTTACATTCCTACAAAGATATTTCTGTCACTAAATAGAACCTACTTATATCCAAATAGAACTTGAAAAGATATATTTTTTCGAATCTGAGCGTGCATTTTAGATCGACTTGACGGGCACTACATCGAACCCCGTGCTATTGTGCTCTGGCCTGCCTGTTTCAATAAGTCACCATCGCTTCGCTCTTACTTTTTTACCGTTCATTTGATCATGGGCCTCTCTACATTTTTGTTTATTTTCGGGTTGTAATGTTGTGGACGAAATCTCAGACCCGACAGCAGGTGCGGTTATAAAGCAGCTTTATTTTCAGAGTCACGGTGAGAAGAGTTTCAGAAAAGCAGACAATCAAATATGCATGACAGCGTCAGGGCTCTTCTGAACCCCGTCTGTTGGGTGGGGTCCAGTTTTATACCCCTAGAATGCGTAATTTAATATCATTATAAAATGTAACAGTCAACACATTTATTATACACAAACCTTTAGCCCCTTCAACGCCCCTTGTGCAACTTGATTTCTTGGCTCCTTTTGTTATGGCGTTCAGATGTAAGCTAAGGGAAAACGTGATAAGGCAGACTCATGTGTGGAATGCTCAGACCTTGAGTCCTTTGCACAAACATTTTTCTGTTTGCTAAAACAAAGCATGCTATTACTTGGTTTTGTAAAGCTTACTTCTCAGACATGAATTAGTACAAGGGAACGAAGAGAACATTCGTCTTCCACATTCCCCCCTTTTTTAGCAAACAAAAATATTTGATCAGGGAGAGTTGAGTAGGAAAGGGTAGGAGAGGAGGATGGAGTGGAGTGGGCGGAGGAGTGTGGGGTGGATGTGCTGATCTGAAGCATTTTTTCTTTGTGTAAAAAATAAGCCTTTGCCATCGAGGCAGTAAAATACTTGGATACAATGTATCTTATCAAGGGAACAATACAGCAAGCTACAAGCAGGAGAACAATTAAAGCAACCGTAAGAGAGATGAAAACTGATTTAAGCCATTGGCCCCAGGACCCAAAAGTGGACATAAACCATTTGTCCCAAGGATTAGAAATGCCAGAATTAGTAGCTAGTTCATGTCAAATCAGCTAAAGCACGGGTGATTGATCCATCAGGAGCTGTATTATTATCACCAAACATAGCACAAACGCCTCCTTTCTCAGCCAAGAGCATATCTAAAGCCAATCGATTTTGCCAGGTCATGAGGGATGTTTTATCAAGTTGCTCATGGATACCTTCAACAGCTTCTTTAGTAAAATTTAAGAATCTTTGTTGATTATAATAGAGGATAATTAATCCAATCTACATTTTTGTTTATAGTAACCTGAGGAAAAATAGACTCAAATTCGGCAAAACTTGGTCCCTTGCCTTGAACTTATCAGGGACTCCACGAGGGACTCGAATGGAATCAAAATACACCCCAGGGCCATGTAGGGAAAACTGGGAAGGGTCCACAGAATGGGGTTGACGATGTCGGCCAAACATGGTCGACACATGGAAGGCAGTTAAAGGGAAAAGTCGGAAAGGCATAACAAATTGTATTAAAGCAGAAGTGCCAGTCCAGTCAGGTGGAAGGATGTCAAGCAATTTAGACCTATGGCACATCCACCAAATATCAGTATTCTGAGTAATCAGAAAAATTGATAATTTGGAAGCTAAAGAGGAAGAATTAATCGGAAAAGTTTGGAAACAAAAAGAGGATGGGATATTACCAACATTTGTGCCACGAGAGGAAGTAAGGTTTCTAAAAAACAGGTATAAATACCTTCATCGGGCTGGAACATCGGGGGAGTAATGTGTAATGTAATTAGAGTCGATTGAAATAGAGGAAGAGATAAAAAGGGCAAGTAGGCAAGGAAGGCCAGTAGGATCAGATATGTTAGAAAGAGGAAAAGGGACAGTGGCCAAATGTGGCCTAGCTATAGCACATGCATAGCAATCAGATTGATTCACTTGTCTAGCCGAATATAATACCCATTGCAGCCAACGGTTCTGATCCCCATACCCAATTTCAATAGAAAAAGTGGAAGAAGAGGTGGAAATATTCATGACCTTGACAGGGGGCGGGTTTGGACCAGGGGTAGGAGAGAGGGTGTGTGTGTGGGGAAATGGGAGGTGTTAGTAACAGGGTTCTCAACCTTAATTTGAAATCTCCCTAGAGGATCTATTCCAGATACATATGCCCCTAAAATACAGGTTCCTGAATCATGTAAAGAAGGGTTCTTCAGAGTAATGATCAAAGGGTTACAATGGTATTCGGCACATTCATGAGGGGCATGTCCTTTTAGAAAACGATATTTCAGACCATACTTCTGGGCCTTATAGGGTTGATAAACCCCAGTCATCAGTTCCAGTATTAGCCAAAACCCAGTCCCACATGTCACAGTTACTTCCGAATCCAGAGTTTGTAACAGTTACACACACACATTTGTCAGACCAGTTCCACTGGATTTATCAGTCCCACAGTCAATAATAGAACAGAAATCCACCTGAACTGATGTGGTGATTCCGAAAGGAAAAGTCAAGGTGACCAGAGCATTCGACAAGGGGATGGAAAGACATAGTAGGACAACAATCAAGGGTGCCATCTGTTGCAATGTGAGATGTGAATCCAAGCAGGCAGTCCCTCAACTTTAACAGCATGTGGTGTCTACAGCAGAACTTGAACGGTCCTCTCCACCGAGGGTGATGCCAATGTTTCCTTCGAGTATCTCTAGCCAGAATCCAGGTTCCTAATGGAATCGGGGAGTCCTTTGATGGAGGACTAGTTCTCCAGGCCTGATTCACCTGCTCGTGGACTTCCTTCAGAGAAGCTCGGAGACCTGTAAGACTGGAAAGAAGATCATTGTCCACAGTATGCAGTGTAACATTACCTATGACCATGCCGACTGGCATGGTCCATCCGGTCAGAATTTCGAATGGCGACAGCCCTAACTGCCAATGTGTTCTTCCCCTTAATCCCATCAAGGCCAGAGGCAGAGCATCAGGCCAAGTTAAATTTGTTTGCTCACAGATTTTAGCCAATTTAGATTGCAAGGTACCATTGCATCGTTCCACAATACCTCCACTCTAGGGGTGGTATTTGCAATAATGATGCACATTTATCTGGAGCCAGGTGGTTAATTCATTTATAATGGAATTTAGTGGGTGCCATTATCAGTTTGTAATTTCTGTGGTATTCCCCATCTAGGAATGATTTCCTTTATCAAAGCTTTTGCCACAGGTTTGGCATCTGCATGTTTGGAAGGGAAAGCTTCCACCCATCGGAGAACACATCAACAATTACTTAACAGTATCGGTACCCCTTTGATGGTGTTAATTCAATGAAGTCCATTTGAAGGTGTTCAATGGACCCATTAGGTTAGGTGTAATGGCGGGACTTACCTGGGTGCCCTTTCCTACATTAAACTTTTTAATGCACAGAACTGCTCTGCATATGTAGAGAAACCTACAGCTTCCCAATATTTTTCAACATCTTGAACCATGGCGTCTTTTCCAGCATGGTCTAGGCCATGGGCGATTTTTTCCATACCTGGGAAAGAAGCTTTTGGGAGGAAAGGTTTGTTAGTTTGCTTATGGGTCCAGACTCCATCAGAGAGGGACCCTTCTTTGGACCATTTTCTCTTCTCTGTGTCCGTGGCTGCATTCTGTAAAGAAATAATTTGATTATCAGTGTCCTGGTCATTTCTCTGTTGGAATAAAAAGATTGGTGTGTTATTATGCGCAGTCCGTTTAGCAAAATGATCAGCTAATTTGTTTCCTTTACTGACAGGATCCTGTTTTCCTGTGTGAGCTTGACATTTAACGATCGCTAGCTTTGATGGTTTCGTTATGGCCTCTAAGAGGGATTCTTTTAGTTTTTTATGTTGAATGGGATTGCCAGTACTGGTCTTGAATCCCTGAGTTTCCATAATGCCCCATGATCATGGCAGACTCCAAAAGCATATCTAGAATCAGTATAAATAGTTACAATTTTTCCCTCTGACAACTGACAAGCTCGGGTGAGAGCTATCAACTCAGCTGCCTGCGCTTAAACTTGAAGAAATTCGGTTTGCTTCCAGCAGGTGGTCACCTTTGACCACTGCATAGCTGGTTGAAGGTGTTCCATTTTCCAATCATAAAGAACACCCATCCACAAAAATTATCTCTCCTGTTCCTAAGGGTGTTTCCTGTAGGTCTGGTCTAGGTTTTATAACCTTAGTTATTTTATCATGACAGTTGTGGGGTTCCCCTTGATTTTCAGTTGGAAGCAATGTAGCTGGATTTAAGGTGGAGCACCTTTCTATGGTAACGTTTGACAATGTACAGAGTATATTTTGGTAGTGTATTTCCCTAGCAGTAGTGAGATGTGAGGTTTTAGCCTGTACTAAAATGGAGTGTACGGCGTGAGGCACTTTTACCACTAGGGGGCTCATGAGCACTATATCTGTACTGGCTAGCACGGCCTCTGTTGTGGCTGCTACAGCTCTGAGACAGGTTGGATGTCCCACAGCCACTGGATCCAATTTTTCAAAAATAGGCTAAGCCTTTGTTTTTTCTCCATGGAGTTGTGTAAAAAATGCATTCATATATCCCCCCTTTTCGTCCACAAACAGAGTGAATGGACGAGATAGTCAACAGTCCCAACGCATGCAAACAGTAGGGCATTTTTTTTTTTAAGTCACATAGAGCCTTCCCAGCTTCATCATTCCATGCCACCTGACCAGAAAGGGGGAGATCAGGGTGACCGCTAAAGTTTGCAAAATCTGTGCTCTTTCATTGAAGTTTAAAATCCATTGCCGGCAGTATCCTATAATGCCTAATACAGACACAACCTGTTGCTTTGTAACATGTCTTGGTCTAGGAAGATTTTGAATGGTGTTTATACGGTCGCTAGAGAGAGAGAGAGCTCTCGTTTCACAAGAAATGTCATGACCTGAATATTTCACGGTTGTTTGAATTAACTGCAGTTTTGTTTTAGAAACTTTGTGGCCATTTTCTGCTAAATAATAACAATTGCTGAGTATCCGTGCACAATCTGCTTCGTAGTACTACACAACATTCCACATACTGTATCAATACACTGTCTTTTTCCGGCCAAAAGCCTTTTAAATTTTGAGCAAGAGCTTATCCAATACACAAGGGCTACAATATATCCCTGAGGCATAACGGTCCATGTCCAACGGCGGGTTTTGGAAAGTAAAGGCAAACCAGAATTGAGAGTCGGGTGCAAAGGAATACAAAATAAGCATTAGCAAAGTCAATAACAGAGAAATAACAGGCGGACGAGGGTATCGTAGAAAGAATAGTGGAAGGATTAGTAACAATAGGTGCCCTAGGAAAACTGCAGAATTTACGTGTCGAAGATCTTAAACAAAAACGCCATGAACCGTCAGCCTTTTAAACAGGTAAAACGGGGGAGTTGACTGGAGAGTGTTTAATTTGAATGATTGCTCCACGTTTCACGAGATCGGAATGTACGGCGGAGATGCCAGCCTCTGCTGCTGGAGACAGAGGATACTGGGAGCGATGCGGGCGGAAGGAGGATTTTGGGTAAATCACCAGTGGCTCACAGTGTGCTATCCTTCCATAATCATTTTTCCCCTGGGACCAAAGTGCATCGGGAAGTGAGGAAAGCCAAGTGGGAGAGGCGGTTTGCAATGAAAAAGCAGAAAGGGAAGGACGGCACGATGTACTAAAAAATCATTTTGAAGCACAAACTTTAGTTATCAAATGATCTGAGGTATCAAAGATACCCGAAGCAACATGTAGCCAGTCCGTCCTATTGAAACATTGTTCCACCCAATCCCCAATTTCAACTCAGTGAACGGTGCTATAATTGGCTAAAGAAAAACATGGGGAACCGAACCTCCGAATAGAAAACGCTTTGGGAATATGTGAAGTGCACTGACAGCAGCAGCCATGTGTGCATGAGAAAAAAAAAAATGCAAGGGATATGGAGGGACTCTGGGCTATTAACTGAAAGAGAAAAGATTCTAACCAAGGTGTGTCCACTTCAGAAGGGAAGTACTGGGCAGTGCAGTGGAGGGTGTTGGGGACTTGCAAGTGGGGAAAAGAATATAAGAGTGTAGGGCTTTAGAAGAATGGTGTGTGAGGAGATGTTCAGGGTCCAGGCTGCAAAAGAGGGCTTAGTGTGGGGAGGTTTGGCACAGGAATTTAGGAATAGAACAGTGAAACCCTCGTTTGGTTAGAGAAAAAGAGAGGGAGAGCTTAGTCATCATCCCTTCCTAACAGATTAACAGGGCAGAGCTGATTTAAAAAAACGGTGCATCAAAGTGGAACCACTGGAATGAAGCTGAACTCGAAGAGGTTTAGACACCAGTAAAAAATGTGGTTGTCCAGAAGCACTAAGAACAGTCAGTGTATCGTTCGAGGCAGATTAGAAAGCAGTTTCAGTGCCATTCAGCAAAGTCAATAAAGGATCTGTGTCCGCATGGCAAGTGAGCAAAGGCAACTGAAAAGAGTGGCTGGGGGTCCCTGTGAAAGGAATATCCTCAGGTTCAGGTAAGGAAGGGGGAGGAAGAAGCTGATGTGGGCAATTGCTGCAGAAGTGTCCCATCGTAACAGGCAAGATGTGTAGGTGCTTGATCTGAGGGGAGAGGCGGCTGAGAAGATGAAGAATTCGGATTAGGGAGTAAAAATCCACGACCTCTCCCCCGGCTTCGCCCCTGTTCTCGGAAAAATCCACGTCCTCTCCCCCTGCCTGAGCTCCACCTGCATAATAATTCATTTGTGCCGCGATCTACTTGGTCTGAGTGTATGACTCTTTTTGTTTAGTCTGTCGTTCAGCATGCTCGCGTGTCTTTTAACTTCATCAAAAGTGGCACTTTCCCATCCAAATACAGGACGCGTACTTTATTTTGAATATCACTTCTGACTCCTGACAGAAAAGGAGGAACTCCTGCTTTGTTACAGTTGTCTGGGCTGTCTAAGCCAGAATGGTTTGTCAACAAGTCCTGAATGCGGTGTGCCCATTCATCTACTGTCTCATCTTTCTTTTGTTTGGCAGCTGAAAAGGTATCAGTCGGTGCCCTTTTTATATTTTGCAGCTATTGCAGTTTTCACAGATTCCCATTTGGCAAGGAAAGGACCCTCATTATTTTGTCCACGAGGCAATGCCTCATTCCAATGCCACTGTACTCCATTATGCTGCCCATAATTGACAGTAGCCCAAGAAGTCCCCAACTTTCTGCGTAGCACTTGGGTCCACTCGGCCGCACTGGGTTTCTATATGTTGTCTAGTTGCTGCACCTGTTCCACAAACTTCAACCCACCGATTACCTTACGATCAGGCAATTCGGACACTACGTATCATTACAGTAGTGGGGTTAGCATTTTCTGGGGATTGTGTGGGATCGTGTCGGGGGTCAGGAACCTCAATTAAAGGGCATGAAAATGTGGGTGCTAAAGGTTTAGGGGACTTAAATGGGGTAAGGTTTTCAGGGGTCTTATCTCTGAGGGTTTTGGTTCTAGCACGTTGTGAAATGGAGGGCTTTTTGTGTAAGTTAGAAAAGCCTCCCATAGCCCCTAACAAGTGGCCGTCAGTCTCATCATCAGGATGTGTAAGTGAGGAGGGGTCGCACTGATATTGTTCATCAAAGAAATCATCAGTAACTGGGGCATCGGTAACCACAGGAGCCGTTGGGGCAATGATTGAATGTGGCAGTGGAAGGGGTTGTGGGTAAAGTGTTGCGGAAGAAAGCACTGGATATAAAAGTTTTTTATTTTTATCACTCCTTCTCCTCCTTCCTTCAGACTGGGGTCCCGTATCAGCCTACACTTTCTGTAAAGCTATAAGCAGCTCTTCTTTTTCCTTTCTATTCTTAAGTTCAGCAACTAAAAGCTCATTCCGTTTTTGTGCCGCTTCCAACGTACGGTCTTTAATAACCAATTCCCATCTGTCATAAATATCCATCCGATAAGGACCTCCATTACAACAACCCTGTGTATTTCTGCACAGTATTTTTCTAATTCATATCTCCAGTTCCTTCCACTGGCCATCCACCTCCACTGTCCTTATTCCACCTCCTACATGCTTTTTTAATCCTGTCTTCTTTTCAATGAGCTTTCTAGGGAACCCGCCTTTCGATCCCGACAGCGCACTAGGAGCCTGGCGATCCCCCGAAAATAATCCTTCTAACGTTAGGTTTTTTAGGACTCTTTGGGGACTGTTTGACTGGCTACTGATTGTTTTTCCCATAGTGAGTGGCAGGATCTCAGCAGAAAGTGACTCAGCCCTCGATAAACCCCGTTCCACCCGCCGTCCGCTCCTATTCCCGGATTACAGCTTCAGGTGACTTCGTGTCCGTTATTTGCATCAGCAGAATCCTACATCAATACGCCCCGTGGAGTCCAGGATATGGAGGTTTTACCCGATCCCTTCATCAGACGGTTTGTATGCGTCAATCTGCCAGGGTATTGTCTCCGTCACCTTAGCAACCCGTTGAAACAAGAGTATGACCAGACAGCAGATGAAAAACTCGACCTCCCGTTTATTTAGACACACATTCTCTAAATACGCCCTTTCACCCCCGTTCCTCAAATTATTATAGGAGCGTGCCACTCACCCCTTTTCTAATCCTTTCCACAGGGGTGACTAGCTAACATTCACACTGTGCCGTTTTCCGTAGGGTCCCAAGTCACTTTCCGTGAGCCCTTAGAACACTCCTATGTATTTTCCATACAGTATGCTTTCTTATTCTTTATTTTGCATATGCTTTTTATTCCTTTTCCTTCTATATTCATATTACTTCCAGCACACCAGTCAAACTAACAGGAATCCCCCGATCTACTCACCGTGACTCCATCCACCTGCATGGAAATGCCCATCAAGTCGTGCCTCAGATCGGCTAGGAGGAGGTCAGGGACTCCCCACGCAGGAAATCGCCAAGGCAGGCCAATCCTACATTTACCGAAGCTGGACCCGATCCGGCCGGAATCGGCTCCACCACGGTCATCTGGACGATCCTGCACGAGGAGCCGTCTGCCTTCTCCTGCCCCACGCTTGGCCAAAACTGTGGACGAAATCTCAGACCCGACAGCAGGTGTGGTTATAAAGCAGCTTTATTTTCAGAGTCACGGTGAGAAGAGTTTCAGAAAAGCAGACAATCAAATATACATGACAGCGTCAGGGCTCTTCTGAACCCCGTCTGTTGGGTGGGGTCCAGTTTTATACCCCTAGAATGCGTAATTTAATATCATTATAAAATGTAACAGTCAACACATTTATTATACACAAACCTTTAGCCCCTTCAACGCCCCTTGTGCAACTTGATTTCTTGGCTCCTTTTGTTGTGGCGTTCAGATGTAAGCTAAGGGAAAACGTGATAAGGCAGACTCATGTGTGGAATGCTCAGACCTTGAGTCCTTTGCACAAACATTTTTCTGTTTGCTAAAACAAAGCATGCTGTTACTTGGTTTTGTAAAGCTTACTTCTCAGACATGAATTAGTACAAGGGAACGAAGAGAACATTCGTCTTCCACAATGTTCATTAAATTTACGTATCATCTGGTCCATTGGCGGACCGTGCATCTCACACCTAGGCCTTCAGTACTGCTCCATCTGAATCAATCCGCCCCTCAAAAACTAATTTATGGTCATAAAAACCATCTTAATACGCAGAAATACAGTATAAAGAGCAGCTGCATCGCAGATAGATAATTCCTGTAGCCACAATAAATGCCTTTATTGAATAGACAAACCAGTGGTGAACAAGTTCCTTTCTACTGCAGCCACAGCCGCGACACACATAAAAAACATCAATAATAACTCATAAACCTTGCAATATTATTTAGGAAAATCACAACATTTTAGACTCCAAAAATTCGGATTATTTGTAAACAAAATCCATCCTCCTCTCTTTCCTCAAAAGCAGTTCAATCACTCTGTCGTACGGATTATCCGTGCGCCTCAGTTCCACCAAAAAGTCCCTTTCTATTGCCATCGAAGCTAATGCTGAAAAATCGAACCTGCAGCTTCTATCCAATCAACGGGTCAGAATACGGTGACGTCGCCGTACACCTGCTAGATGGCCGTACTGACACCAACTCAAAATCTGATTGATTGAAGCAACAGGTTAATTGACATTTATTCTGTGTTAGAGTGCCTGCACAATGGATTGTAAAGTCCTATCTGCCTGACAACAAATGATGGCTGAAATGTGATTGGTTAAATGCTTTAATACAAAAATACATGTTTGGAAGCAGCACAACCATCGGAAAAGCTATGAAAGGAAGCGGACAGACTATTTGGAATTATTTAATAAGTATTCATGGACAAAATATAATTAACATCAGTTTGGAATTCAGATATTTTTACTTATGAATATGCTAAGCACAGTCCTTCACCTGTGAATATTTACCTTTTATGGGCAGGCATTCAATTACGTGGGAGGCGTGACGATGCGAGACGAAATTCCGCCTCCCACGGCCATCGAGCTGCAGTCTATTACAGTATATGGATGATAAAACAGGTTCCAGTTATGACCGTTAAGTAACCTGTAAGTAATGAGCCTGCTAAAGTTCAGCCTTCTACCTACACGGGAATTAGTGATGAGTGAGTGAGTCAGTAAGTGAGTCAGTGAGTCAGTCAGTGAGGACTTTGCCTTTTATTAGTATAGATAAAAACATACATTTGATTTGCGTCTGTAATAGCCAGTGTAAATTTATAGTACTTGTAAAAGTTAGCATTTTTTTTTTCCAGTTTTATTCTCTCAGTCACGTTCATGCTCACACAACCACTACCTCCAATCTGACACGGTTTTTAGGTAAAGACGTGGTATCATCTCTGTATTTGTAAACAGTGTCAGATCTTGTGCATGAACAAGACTGGGACTGGGAAAACTGTGGACGTGGGTGTGAGTGGTGTGCGTGACTGAGAATGATTGTGGATATGAATTTTTTTATTCACTTTTATTGAGTGTTCCTGGTCACACTGAATTATTATGCACCTTCTGGTCCATGATGTCAAAGCAGCACTGACAAAAAAAGAGAGACATATGTATATATGACATGTGGAATAATTCATTTTATGACCTGTGTTATACATTTTGGAAAACATTCTTGCACTAATGCAGCATTGCTGTATATTCATTCGCATACCTTCATGTGGTTGTAATCAGCGACCGTGTTTGTTTTGTTTTATTTTTCACGATCTTGTCCAGTCTCCACATTTTGGTGTATGGTGCTGTTTCTTTTGTACTCCAGGAAATTCTGAGGACAGATCAGTTCTGTCCTATATACAATCATCAATTTCAAATGTCAACAGTTCCCACACACCCAAGGACTGTCCCTCCTACATGTATACCTGTTGCAATGTACGCACTTCTCTCTGTGCTGTGGTTCCTAATACATTGAAGGGTACGTGACGCTGAACTTTCTTTCCTGGGGGAAGTGGAGGTGTTGGAACAGAAACTTGCCGATGTTACATCCTCTTCTTCTTTTTCCATCGCCTTTTCTTGTAAGAAGCGACAACAAAGTTTCTCTCTCAGTCAACACATGTGAGTTTAAACCCACGTTTGTGTGTCAGCTTTAATCTCGCCACATCAGAGAATTACCTTTAATTTCCAGCAGATAAAAGAAGAGAGTTTGTGGCTCAACTTGCAGAGGATCTTTAATGTTCCTCTTTATTATTACACGATACTCATACACACATATATATCGCCATGACTTGTATGAATGGTGTGCTAATTTAGAAGTGTTTTATTTCACTATTTTTTGTCATTTTCAAAGGACAGTATAGCTTTGCATGTATTACCATTTTGTAATGAACATATCAGAGTTTAAACAATAGTGAAATTGAGAGTGAAGAAACATTTAATATACTAAAAACAAATCAGGTGGTGACAAATGACATTATTTAAATGTTATATATTTTTATTCCTTAGTGTTTGTAGTTTGGCTGATAATGCTCACCGTTCCATAATAAACATATAAGATTAATTGAAACGAGACTTCAGCCACATCAGATACGCTAACACAAATTTCTCTGCTCCTTCTGTTTCTCATCGATGGTGAATCTCCTGACCTCTCAATCCAAGACACTCCACTAAGCTCCATCTACAGCTGGGATAGAAGGAGCCTAAGAGAAGACACTGAGTGGCCTCGCTCACCAACTGCCACCCTCTCTGATCCTCTTTAGTCAAACCAAAAGGCAGATTTTGTTTTATTCCTCCAGCGTCTCACCACAGGACTGATTGATTATATTTTTATTCTGTCCTCCCTGACCATCTGACCGGACTTATAGTAATGGACCTAAAAAACTTATCTTCACATCAGGGTTCTACTTCTTGTATATTTGTGTTATGTAAGCACAAATTGCTTATTTTGACATTATTTTTATATATTATTTATTCAGTTAAATATAACTATCCATCTCTAACTTGCTCTTTTGTTTCTCCGTTTATATTGTGTCAAATCACTTTGAGCTACGTTCCTTATATGAAAATGTGCTATAGAGATAAAAATGTCATTGCTGTTGTTACTGAAATGAGCCCAGCTTGTCAATTTAAGTGAGACTCACTCGCCAAGTGCGTTTTCTGGAGTAGCCCCCCTGGTCTGTCCACTGAGTAAAAGGTCTTTGTCTGCTCATCTCCCATCTGTTTAATTTCTCCATCGTCTTCTCTTACCCTACAGATGTGCCTGCTGCGTTAACCACTGTCTGGTGTGACTGAGCGCCAATGTGTGTGCCAGTGTGCCCCGTAGCGGACTGACATCCATTATCAGGCTGATGCCTGCCTTCCTTTGAAAGCTGCCTATGACTGCAGTGTAAGAAAATGGATGGATGGGATCTGACAAGTGGAGCTGATAATGTGAGACTTTCATGAGGAAGCAGCCAAACTCAAGTTTAAGGCACTCCCTGTGCAGTGGTCTCCATTGCCGTGTCACTCTTTGTTATTTTCTCAGCTCTTACTAATACTCATTTTCTTGTTGTTCCTCTCTTTTCTATCCTCCTGATCTTCATAAGGACCCTGCAGTGGACGCGTCATCTTCAACGATGGACTCAACGCCAAAGCTTGGCCTTACTCTGTTAAAGTTCACCTCCATGGTGTTGGAGTAACAGAGGGGAGCCGAGTGAACAACTGACCATCAGGAACAGCAATCTGGTATGAGAATTTGGGTTTGTATCTTTTGTTTTTATTCATTGGACACAATTGTGATGACTGAGAAACCCAACTTAAATTAAACAATATGTCAATCTGTGTCTTTTCTTCCATTAGCAAGGGCCAGTGGTTAGCACAGCTGCTCACGGCTCCAGTGTGATGCTTTATGGGGTAACCTGAGAGGAGCTGGGAGGGGAAACTGACCAACAGCAAAAGGTCAGTTTGGTTTCTCTGCTGCCTCATTGCAGTCAAATTCCACACGGCCTTCAAATGTTCTCTGTATGTCTGCACAAGACATCCTAAGAAGACAGCAGCTGATCCGTCCGCATCTCCTTAGCACGCGTTCATCCCCCCTCACAACACGAGTGGCAGAGACGTGAAGTGGCTGGAGCATTGCACGCCCCTTCAGAAATGGTGGGCGGGTGAAGCGAGCAGGGGGCAAAGCCCCCTAGTATGTGTGTGTGAGTATATATATATATATATATATATATGTATATATATATATATATTTCATACATGTAACAGCTCACTGAATCATCGTGTTGTACAAATTTACTGTAAGAGAAAACGTCTGCCTGTGTGAAGACGCGAGTCTGTGGACACGATCAGCAGAGACAAATCACTCCATCTGAATGACTCGGGCACAGCATTAGGAAAGGACAGATGCCATTTAAACCAAAATCATTGCAGTAGATTTAGCGGCACAGATTGGGATGAGGGGGCGGCACGGTGGCGCAGTGGTATCGCTGCTGGCTTGCATATAGGAGACCCGGGTTTGCTTCCCGGGTTCTCCCCGTGTCTGCGTGGGTTACCTCCCACAGTCCAGAGACATGCCGGTTAGGTGCATTGGCGATCCTAAATTGTCCCTAGTGTGTGCTTGGTGTCTGGGTGTGTATGTGCCCTGTGGTGGGCTGGCACCCTGCCCAGGGTTTGTTTCCTGCCTTGCACCCTGTGTTGGCTGGGATTGGCTCCAGCAGACCCCCCGTGACCCACCAGTTAGGATATAGCGGGTTGGATAATTTATGGATGGATTGGGATGAGTTTAGGATTTTATTTTGTGCACATTTGTCACCTAAATGGAGCAAAAACAATAATAATAACGTTGTTGTTATTGCAATTATTATGAAGATATGACCGTGAAATTTAATTTAACATAATACTGGTGACATGTTAAGGCTTCAATGTCACCTGTAGTCATGTGCTGGACACTTTCAGCTGTTCTCAGTTTTCATAAACCTTTACATTTTATTACTTGTTAGGTCAGCTACTGTTAGTCGTTATGCACTCGAGCAGCTGGTCTCCATTTGTGTGTCTCACTCTCATGCCCACCTCCTACAAATGGCTGGTAGAATTTCTAAATGTTGTCATTTACACTTTCTTTTACGTTTAGTCACATTACTTACTTATTCCTGCACTCCCAGATGGCTGCTGCTCTTCATCATCTTCTTCTTCTCTACTGTCTCCTTTATTTATTTTATCCTCAAACTCTGGTAGCTCAGATTTCAGTTCCACAGAATTCTGTTGGGTAGCCAGTTGTCCCTCCTTTGTGTCCCAATACTGTAAAGTGGAGTGAGACACATCAAAAATCTGTTTGGACATATTTCCAATTTGGAGGTTTTGCAGTTCAGGACCACCTGAGAAATCTTCAGAATCCTCAGCTTTAACTTTATCAATCTCCTCTTTGTGTTTCTCCTCTGTAAAAACTGAAATTCTTTCTTCCCAGCCCTCCATCTTCACACACAAATCCTCTGGTGCACCCCACTCAAGGTCCTCTTCTTTAACCTGCTGCAGTCTTTCCTCCACACCATCGTCTTTGGCTGAGGCCATGCTCTGTGTGAAACTCTTCTCTCAAGTGTTTGCTCCTTTCTTATAAGATTCTCCTTTCGGATGGACAGTCCTGACCTGGAGGCCATTAGACCCCTCACTGCTTGACCATGTGAGCTGAAAAGAAGGCTCCTGTTGTATCTGATCAAATAAAAGTGATAAAATTACTTCATAGATACACCAAAAAGAACTGGAGCTCATTTCATGGTTAACGTCCAGTTTTAATCAAACATGGAAATCTACTAATTAAGTTGTTATGTGGGATTTGAAATTCTGTGAATGATCCATGTTAGTCTAACAAGCTCTCAGCAGATTTGGAGTAAAAACCTACTTGACAGCAAGACAAAGTCCAGCTGACCGATACAAAGCCAAGAACAGAGAATAACAAAAGGGATAATACAATTTGAAAAATTCAGGTATTGTCATTTTAAATCATCCCATACTGGCCACATGGCTTACTCAAGTCAAGTCAGAATGTAGCAGAGACAGATCCAAAGTCTAGACCTGACCTAAACTAAGACCCCCATTTCAACGACACTTGGCCTGCGATGTGTTCATGTGCCACAAATCAGTAACAGTGAGAGTAATAGAAAGAGACGCTGAAGAGAACACATGGAGGACAACCACATATGGAGTCACGTTTGACAGTTTAAGAAGCTGGCTGACAGATTCAGTGGACCTGTCTGAATGGCTGTTGATCCCCCACCTGTCAGGAAGGGCGGCCCATCCACCTGCCCACTGCTCCATATTCACAAGCACTCCTTCGGTCATTCCTCTTCCATTCTCTCTCATGTTTAGAACTGCAATGGCTTTACTGTCCCCCCAGGGGTCACTTCAGCTAAGGATATCACAAGAACTGATATTTAAGTTCAAAGTTAAAACCAAAATTCAGAAAATGTAACAGGAGTTTCTTTTTTCCTATTCCTAAATAAAGATGTACTCATCCAAAACAAACAAATATAAGGAGAGACAGGAATGGCGCCTTGATTAAAGGCTAAATGGTGGGCTCAAATGAGAGCAGGGCAGGGGACAGGATCGAGGTTTGCATGAAAAACTGAAATACTTGTCAATCAACTGAGAAATATTACAAGTGGATATGTTGTAAGTCAAAAGAGGAACAGAAAAAGCAGGCTTTGCCAAAGAACATGCATAATGAGACTCAGTCCGATGTTGGGTAACAGTATAGTTCATTAATGCCCACCAAGGATTATCAGTCCATATTCTTGTGAGAACAGCCCGAGTCAGGGTGCGTTTACTCTCGATGACGCAAAGTCTTCATTACGAGGGGGAAAAACAAAAAACTGTCCCACCAACAGAATTGCGATGAAGGATCAAACCGGGCCTTGAGCCTAGTTAAAGTGGAATGTCATTACGGGCAGTTTGATCTCACCATAGAGTTAGTTCAGTAATTATTCACAGCTTTGGACTGGGCTATCATTTTTATACAGATGATACTCCACTCTATTTCAATGTGAAAAGTGAAACTCATCAGAGCTCTCTCAGCTCACATCACTCTTCAGCAAAATCCAAACCATGGAGGAGCAGAACTCTTTAAAATGAAACTGAAAGAAAACTGAACTCCTGCAAATTAGCACTGAAGTGCAACTTAAGAAAATGAGCTTCTCCTCGGCCACTCTTGGTGGTGATCTCATCAGACCTTCTTCTGATACAAGGAACCTGGGGGTCATTTTAGATTCCTGCCTTTCTTACTCTACCCACATAAAGAGACTTTCTTACTTCCACCTCCATCACGTATCCTGTGTTCGCTCATTCCGCTCCTTTACTAATGTGGAGAAACTTGTCCCTGCTGTTATCACATCCTGCATTGATTATCATAACTTCCTACTGGCAGGTGTCCCTTCTAATCTTCTATCAGAGCTCCAGTTGATTCAAAACTCTGCTGACATGGACCAGCAACAGTGAGCACTTCACAGCAATCCTTCTTCGCCTCCACTGGCTCCCTGTGTCTTACAGGACTAAATATAAAATTCTATTATTAACTTATAAAGCTTTAAATGGCCTCTCACCGCACTGCATCAGTGACTTGCTCCATCACTCTGCTCCTGGTCACCCACTAAGGTCCTCTGATTCTGTGCCCCACACTAACCTGAACTCTGTGGGTGACAGCTGGGCCTTCAGTGCCCAAACTTTGGAATGACCACCTGAAATTAATGAGGCCAGCTGACTCCATTCATTAATTAAAAAAAAAACACACAACTAAAAACTCATCTGCTCAGGAAGACGTCGAAATTCCACCTGACATTCTGCCTCCTCTTTCAGTCTTCCTCTCTGCCCAGATGCTCAGGATGATCCGTGTCTGTCTCTGTGTGTCTGTGTGTGATGTCACAAATGAGGTTATTTGTTCAGATTTTTCTTTTAGTGTTCAATTTAGTGTTTTACTCGGTTTATTGTCATTTATTGTATTTAATGCTCTGTATATCCTCCATTTATCTGATTAGTGTTCTATGCAGAAAAGATTTGCATCTAATGTTACATAAACCCTGCTGTTCTTTCTGAGACGCTGTGGAACACCTTCAGCATGGAAAAGATGCAATATAAAGACAAATGTTTTATTATTATTATTATTATTATTATTATTATTATTATTATTATTATTGTTAGTGATTAACTTAATAGTGAACTTCTAGTGCCACCCAATGAGCTTTGGCAAACCGCAGCTCTGACTTGGATTTGGTGGTTTGATGATGTCAGGTTCAAGATATATAAATATACATGTAAAAAATAAAAGATGAAGTGACAGGTAAAAAATATAATCAGTTAACACTAGAATTACCAGAGCCTACGAAAAAACTCGTAATTCCGTCCCACCTTAAACTGCTTCTTAAATCTCTTCACACCTCTCTGCCAGCGTCCTTTGTCTTCTAAATGTGCTGATAAAGAGAAGCTAGGAGCAGCCGGCTATTCCATCCCCCCACCAATTTAGAACGTGCACAAACTTCTCCCAGCTCATGCCTTGATTGAGTATCTGGGAGTGAAGTGGAGTTTTAGAGTGGAAACAATAGATCGTTGTTTGGAACAAACGCATTTCATGTCTGTTCCGTTTCTACAGTAATCTGTGTCAACACATTGTTAAAACAGAAACGTTTTTTATATTCTAGTGGTAGATGACAAAATGTAGGCATAAACTATATAATGTATGAAGCTTGAAGTCCTAATAGCAAAGAGACATTTTCACAAGAATAACACAATTGCACTTTTATTCAAAAATATAACTGCAGAAACAAAAAGCCGCCTTAACATGCGACATTGACACCAGTTTATTGTAACTGTCTCCGTGGTTCAATAGACTCAACCACCGCTTAAGGTCACGAGTTCGATCCTGTGCCCCTCCGTTTTGAGAAGTAAACTGCTCTTAGTCTTACTGTTTTAGAATAAAAGCATACATTTCATTTCAGTCTGTAACAGCCGCTGCAATTTATGATCCTTGTAAAGGTTAGATTTTTTTTTTTTATTCACTTTTCATTCTCTCAGTCGCGTTCAGAATCAATCCAACCCCATCTGACACGGCTGTTTTCACTAAAGACGCGCTATAGCTTTGCAGTGTACCACGATGCATACTAGCAAACACCCCGGGTTCTGATGCACAAACGCTGGCGAAGCTGCCTTCTTCGTATCTCACCGTCACTTGATTTTCGTTTTATTGAGTGTTCCTGCCAGTCCCCGCATGTTGCTGTATGCTGTTTCTTTTGTACTCCATGACATGCAGAGGAAAGAATGGTAAAGACCAGTAACTTCGGCGCTATATGCAATCATCAGACACTCCCCATCTGCCCGTGTTGTTCAAACACAGGGACATATATTGGTGTAAAAGTATAACAAAAGTGCACTTTTATTCAAGTACACTTTTTCCATCGCCTTTTCCTGTAAGAAGCAGTGTACACACTTCTCTCTATGCTGTGGTTTCTATTACAAACCTGAAAGAAAGAGACAATATATGTGAAAATATAATCGCACTAATGCAATATTATTTGAAAACGAACAGCGTCAGATCGGGTGTGAATTTATGCAGGAACTGGAAATTCTCTGATGCGGGACCTTCAGCCAGGGAAGAAAGTACAGTGTCAGGTGCTCATTCAGTGTAATAGAAACCATAGCACAGAGAGGTGTGTACACGGCAACAAGTACACGTGTAGTAAATGTAGGAAGGACGGTCCTTGGGTGTGTGGGAACTGTTAGTATTTGAATGTGACGATTTTATATAGCACGGAATGAAAATCTGCACTTCTTAGCATTGCACCATGCAAGATGTCCTATCAATCGCCTACTGTAACTTGCTTTCTTTTTTCTTCGGTTATACAGGTAGTTTTGAATAAAAGTGCACTTGTTTTGTTTGCGAAATGAAGTGTCTGCGTGCACTTTTCGTGGCATTACACGTGTATTTTTTGAGCATGCCCGTTTGATCAGTATAAAAAGTATTGAAAAGTATAACAAAACAACGGGTAGATGGGGAGTGTCTGATGATTGCATATAGCGTCGAACTTACTGCTCTTTACTATTCTCTCCTCTGCGTGCCCTGGAGTACAAAAGAAACAGAATACAGACGCGCTATAGCTCTGCATTGTACCACGATGCACACTAACGCCCCCCCACCCGGTTCGGACACAGACGCTGGCGAAGCTGCCTTCTTCGTATCTCACCGTCACTTGCTTTTCTTTTTATTTAGTTTTATTGAGTGTTCCTGCCAGTCCCCGCATGTTGTTGTATGCTGAATATTTTCACACGTATTGTCTCTTTCTTTCAGGTGTGTAATAGAAACCACAGCATAGAGAGAAGTGTGTACACTGCTTCTTACAGGAAAAGGCGATGGAAAAAGGGCACTTGAAAAAAAATGCATTTTTGTTATACTTTTACACCAATATATGTTCCTGTGTTTGAACAACACGGGCAGATGGGGAGTGTCTGATGATTGCATATAGCGCCGAAGTTACTGGTCTTTACCATTCTTTCCTCTGCATGTCATGGAGTACAAAAGAAACAGCATACAGCAACATGCGGGGACTGGCAGGAACACTCAATAAAACTGAATAAAAAGAAAAGCAAGTGACGGTGAAATACGAAGAAGGCAGCTTCGCCAGCATTTGTGTGTCAGAACCCCTGTGGGGGCGGTGGGTGTTTGGCGTTAGTATGCATCGTGGTACACTGCAAAACTATAGCGCGTCTTTAGTGAAAACAGCCGTGTCAGATGGGGTTGTATGGATTGATTCTGAACGCGACTGAGAGAATGAAAAGTGAATAAAAAAAAAAATCTAACCTTTACAAGGATCATAAATTGCACCGGCTGTTACAGACTGAAATCAAATGTATGCTTTTATTCTAAAACAGTAAGACTAAGAGCAGTTTACTTCTCAAAACAGAGGGGTCCAGGATCGAACTCGTGACCCCTTGATTCCCAAGCGGGGGCTAAGTCTATTGCACCACGGAGGCAGTTACAAAAAACTGCAGTCAATGTCGCATGTTAAGGCGGCTTTTTGTTTCTGCAGTTATATGTTTGAACAAAAGCGCAATTGTGTTATTCTTGTGAAAATGTTTTTTTGCTATTTGGACTTCAGGCTTCATACATTATATAGTTTATGCCAACATTTTGTCATCTACTACTAGAATATAAAAAACGTTTCTGTTTTAACAATGTGTTGACACAGATTACTGTAGAAACTGAACAGACATGAAATGCGTGCGTTCCAAATAACGATCTATTATTTCCACTCTAAAACTCCACTTCACTCCCAGATACTCAATCAAGCTGAAGTTCGTGCACGTTCTAAATTGGTGGGGGGATGGAATAGCCGGCTGCTCCTAGCTTCTCTTTATCAGCACATTTAGAAGACAAAGGACGCTGGAGGAGAGGTGTGAAGGGATTTAAGAAGCAGTTTAAGGTGGGACGGAATTACGAGTTTTTTCGTAGGCTCTGGTAATTCTAGTGTTAAGCAAAAATGCTTTAAAAAATTAGGAAGTCAATACTTTCTGCATACAAAAATGACTCCAAAAACCAATAAACAATAAGAACCTCAGTGCCGTCTCCATTTGGTGCATTGTTTGGCATTAAAGTGTAAAATTAAAATAAGTAACACATTAAAACTTGTTGGCTTGAATACTAAAAGTGTCACAAATCAAACATGTGCGTTGGACTTGTGTGCAGCTGAGTGATAATTGAAACCTGACTAAATAACAAAGAGTGGATGAGGAGAAGTTTGATGTTTTTAACTCTCACTCACATGGCTGCTTGTTCAGTTGTCATCACTCAGTCTTTTTGAGTAAAAAAAAAAATGAAGATATTTGTTCCAAATGTAATAAAAATGAACAGTTTAAAGGCTTAGAGTAGAAGATGGAAAGAACCTGAACAGACATTTAAATGCAAGGGAGTATAGGCAGAGTGAAAACGTAGTTTATTTGTATAGACTTATTGTTATTTTAATACACTCACATCATACTGTACATGTGTTTGTATTGATGAGATCTCAGTTAAAAAAAAAATCCACATGGTACAGTTTGGCAGAACATCCAGAACAAAACAATACATGCACTGTCCACCCTGGCCATCGGACCTTACTTATTCTATGTTAATTAATGTTGACTTATTTTTATTTTTTATTGCGTCTATTTTTCCATTCTTCATTTTGTAAAGCACTTTGAGCTAGAATTTTTGCATGAAAATGTACTATATAAATAAATGTTGTTGTAGTTGTAAAGATTACTCTGGTGATATCTGCTTATCCATGTCTAGCCATAAAAGAGGCAGTTGGGTTAGCGGTGCGAGTGGCAGACAGAATTTCAGGGTGTCACTCCTGTCCTGTCCCTAAGTGATATGTGACCTGAAGCAGCCCAGTGCAGGCACAACACCCGTCTGAGCAGCTGAAGAGCGGACGGCACAGAATGGAATCATTCAATTCTTTACACCTCACTCAGACTCCCCCCAAAGCAGGCCTTGTTTAATATCCACTGTAGTCTTAATTAAAAACTACATTAGCCAATATTATAATAATAATTAT
This sequence comes from Polypterus senegalus, assembly GCF_016835505.1. NCBI lineage: Eukaryota > Metazoa > Chordata > Cladistia > Polypteriformes > Polypteridae > Polypterus > Polypterus senegalus. Next base: position 229,869,454 of record NC_053157.1, on the reverse strand, counting down.
TCTTTATGGTCTAATGGATCCTGCACCTTTGCCTTGAAAAGACCTCCCATTGCTGTCTAAACCGAGTCTGCACGTTCCCCGTATGTCTGGTAGGTTCTACAATGGAGTCTCAAACACACCGGCAACCAAAAACTCTGCAGGTCAGTCTGAATGGGGGCTCTGAATCAACCCAGGACTGTCTGAGTGTATCCCGTCACGTTGGTTCCGGCCTTGTACCTAACGCTGCTAGGATCGGCTCTGGTCTCTCTCGACCCTCCTTGTGATGTTATGCCTTATAGCAACAAAGGTTCCGGTAATGTGTTGTTGTGGACCGGACAGTTCTGGGTAGTGCACCCGGATATGGAGTGTGAAAAAGAGGTGTGTGCGCACTTAATAAAGTGGAGGTTCAAAGACAAGTCGTTGTTCCGTGGCATTAATAACATAACATGGTGTCAGAAATAGGGATTGGCGGACACCTGAGAGTGGATGAGTAAAACGCCAGTGAGACGAGACCCACGGTGAGCGATACCTGCACGGAGAGTTGCCGAGGGAGGAGTGTACGAGAAACGAGCGCCCAGGAGCCGAGTGCTAAAAAAAAAAGCGGCACTGAAATATATTCGAAGGCAGGACGAAAAGACATCGTTGAAACAAAGTAAGAGAACTCTGAGTGTTTTCCCGTCATGGAGAAGTTAAATCCACCATCGCCTATGCAGCTCGTCGGTAATCTTGCTGATAACTGGAAACGTTTCAAGCAGAGATTCAACATTTATCTTGCTGCCAGTGGCGCGGGTGGAGATGATGAGAAGTTGAAAGCATCAATCTTTCTACACGTGATAGGTGAGGATGCACTGGATATATATAATAGTTTTCAACTTGACGAGGCAAATTTAACACTGACTGCTCTCATGACAAAGTTTGAAGAATACTTTGTGCCAAGCAAGAATGTCACGTTTGAGAGATAAAAATTTTTCTCCGCTGATCAAAAACAAGGGATGGCTTTTGACCAGTATCTTGCTGAACTGCACACACTGAGTAAGACTTGTGACTTCGGAGATTCACTAGTGAGAGACAGAATAATCTGTGGGATTCCCGATAATGGTCTCAGGGAAAGACTGCTACGTGAACCAGCTTTGACATTAGAGAAAGCTGTCAACATGTGTAGAGCTGCTGAAATAACTCGCGCACAAGCCAAAGAACTGCAAAGGGATACTGCTACAGTACACGCAGTAAAAGTGAGGAGCAGCACAAAAAACAACCTACAAAACAAAGACACCAGAGAGAGAAAATCACAAAAAGCAGGTGTGGTAGATGTGGAGGGATACATATACCAAGATCTTGTCCTGCATATGGAAAAACTTGTAATCGTTGCGGGAAGAATAATCATTTTGCAAAGTGTTGTAAAACTGATGGTACAGAGAAAAAAGTACACACAGTTGAAGAACAGCCAGAGGAATTCTTTGTAGATTCTGTTCAAACAAACATGACAGAAAAAGCTGACTGGATTGTACCACTGACAGTAAATGAGACAATAATTCCATTCAAATTAGATACAGGTGCACAAGTTAACCTGTTGTCTATGAATGACTACGAAACCCTCAAAGTTAAAAACAAAATACATTCAACAAAAATAAAAGTAACAGGATACACAGGTGAGGATGTCCCTGTCAAAGGAATCTGCCTAGTGACACTGAAACATAAAGGACAGCTGTTAAAGACACAAATGCTGATTGTGGAAAAGAGCGTTCAGCCAATTCTGGGACTGAGCACATGTGAAAAACTGGACTTGTTGAGGAGAGTGTTTGTAGTGACATCACAATGCAAAACAGATGAAACTTCATTTATGGAGGAGTATAAGGATGTTTTTAAAGGACTCGGATGTCTGCCTGGGGAACACAGAATAAATACAGATGGCGCTGTGACTCCTGTAGTGCACGCATGCAGAAAAGTTCCATTTGCATTGCGAGAAAAGCTCAAAGAGGAATTAGCTCGCATGGAGAAGCTGGATGTCATTAAGAAAATCGATGAACCAACAGACTGGGTGAGTTCACTAGTCATTGTGCTCAAGAAGAATGGCTCTTTGAAAATATGTCTTGATCCAAGAAATCTCAATAGGGCCATAAAACGTGAACATTTCAAACTACCAACTAGAGAAGAGATTATGTCTCAGTTCGCTGAAGCAAAGTGGTTCAGTAAGCTTGATGCATCGTCTGGATTCTGGCAATTGAAACTTGATGAAGCAAGTTCTAAACTGTGTACCTTCAATATGCCAGAAGGCAGATATCGTTTTCTCCGTCTACCTTATGGTATTCTATCAGCACCTGAAGTATACCACAAAACAATCCACATGATTTTTGAACACCTACCAGGGGTAGAGACGATGATGGATGACATAATTGTGTGGGGTTCTGACCGCCAGGAGCATGATGCAAGATTGAGGCAGGTCCTGGAGCTAATAAGACAGTCGAACCTAAAATTAAACAAAGAGAAATGTGAGTTTGCAGTCAAGAGCTTAATTTTCGTGGGAGATGTTTTGTCTGAGGATGGGGTCAGGCCAGACACAAGAAAAACTTCAGCAATAGTCAACATGGAACGGCCTCAAAATAAAGAGGAAGTTAGGAGATTCCTCGGAATGGTCAAATACCTGGCCAAATTCATTCCCCAGCTGTCAACGCATTCAGCTCCACTCAGATGTCTCCTCGAGCAAAAGAATGAATGGATGTGGGCTCACGAGCAGGAGATGTGCTTTCAAAAATTGAAGCGCATCATCACAGAGGAGCCAGTGGTCCGATACTATGACCCGCACAAGAGCACACGAATCTCAGCAGATGCCTCACAATATGGCCTAGGTGCTGTGCTTTTGCAGCAACATGCTGAGAGTTGGCAGCCGGTAGCCTATGCATCAAGGGCCTTGACGAGTGCAGAAACCAACTATGCACAAATCGAGAAGGAACTTTTAGCTTCTACGTATGCCTGTGAAAGGTTCCACCAGTATGTCTATGGCCAGTCCTTTGAAGTGGAAACGGACCATAAGCCATTGGTGTCAATAATGTCTAAGGCTTTAAATGACTGTCCTATGAGAATCCAATGAATGCTCATCAGACTCCAAAAATATGACGTCAACATGATCTATACACCAGGAAAATTCATGTTCGCAGCTTATACACTTTCTCGGGCTGTCGACAGGCATGAGAGCCTTACCAGTGAGAAAGGTGCGGACATACAAGCGAATGTCGACATGATTGTAACCTCTCTTCCAGTGTCCTCAGAGAAAACTGAACAAATCAGAAAGTCAACCGATATGGATGGAACATTGACACAACTTAGAGACCATATTAGAAGGCTGGCCAGGAAAGAAAAGTGACTGTCCAAAGCAAATTCAAGATTACTGGTCATGCAGAGCAGAGCTTTCAGTAGTAGATGACATCATCTTCAAGGGGAACAAGTTTGTCATCCCAGTGTCAATGCGCAAGGAGATGCTGCATAAGGTTCATGAGGGGCATCTAGGAGAGGAGAAATGTAAGCGCAGGGCCCGTGAGGTAATGTATCGGCCAAGGATAAATCACGACATCAGTCAGCTTACAGCTTCATGTGAAATATGCCTTACATACAGACCCAGGCAACAAGCAGAGCCACTCATGTCTCATCCAGTGCCCAATTATCCATATCAAAAGGTTGGGGTAGACCTGTTTGACTGCAATGGTAAGAGCCACATTGTAGTTACTGATTATTTCTCAAACTATCCAGAAGTTGCAACACTTCAGGTGACATCCAGCCAAGCTGTCATTGCTTTTCTGAAGACAGTCTTTGCAAGACATGGAGTTCCCTGTGAAGTGTTCTTTGATAATGGGCCGCAGTTTTGCAGTAGGGAGTTTGATGTCTTCGCTGCAGAGTGGGGATTTCAACAAACCACATCAAGCCCAAACTACCCTAGGTCCAACGGGCTAGTGGAGAGTTCTGTAAAGATTGTGAAAGCTCTCATGAAGAAGAGTCGCGATGGAAAGACCGACTTCCACAAGAGTCTAATGATTTACAGGAGTGCTCCTCTTCAAAATGGGTTGTCCCCAGCCCAAATGCTGATGGGTCGAAGGATACGCACTAACTTACTCATTCACCAGGACCTGTTGACACCTGCTGGGGCGAACAAAGTCAAACAGGAAAAACAACAACTTAAAAACAAACAAAAAGAAACTATGACAAGAAAGCAAAGATCCTGCGAAAACTCAAGCCTAGTGATAGAGTTCGAATCCTGAACCATGCATCAGGAACATGGATGCAACAAGGTTGTGTTGAAAGAGAAGTACTACCACGCTCATATGAGATTCAGACCGAGCGGGGTGCAATTCTAAGAAGGAACAGAGGGGACTTAAGACAACAAGTGACTGTTCAAGAAACAGAGTCGCGATCAGATGATTCTGACTTTTCCGCAAGTCAACAAGTTGACAAAGGTTCTGTGGATCACACTAACTCTGATCTGACAAAACAAGTTACTGTTTTACCTGAGAAGTATTGCAGACCAAAACGCACTGTTAGACCTCCTGAAAGATTAATTGAAGTCTGTTGACTGATATATATATATATATATATATATATATATATATATATATATATTTATATATATATATATATATATATATAAAAAAAGTTGATTCAAGATTGTGAAAGTTCTGTGATGGTTGGGTTGTGAAGTTATTATGAAGATGTTCTTTGGTAATAGAACAAACTGATACAACATATGATTGCAAGGGAAATTCAATATCTTTTAAAGGGGGGAAGATGTGCTGTTATGCCTTATAGCAACAAAGGTTCCGGTAATGTGTTGTTGTGGACCGGACAGTTCTGGGTAGTGCACCCGGATATGGAGTGTGAAAAAGAGGTGTGTGCGCACTTAATAAAGTGGAGGTTCAAAGACAAGTCGTTGCCCCGTGGCATTAATAACATAACACTCCTCACCTCCATATATTTCCTGCGAGTACTCTATGCGAACTGCAAATGTGATTTGAGAGAAGTTTATTGTGAAATGTCCAGCCTGGCATCTTGAATAGTTTCGAAGTACAACGCACACTAAACTTGGCCTAAATTCAAATTACAGCACGGGATTGGCGTGCAGCTTACACGGCAGCCAGTGTGGACTGAGAGTAGAAGTGAGTTGCGGGCGGACATGTGGTGGGGCAAAGTGCCATCAACATTAACGATGAAGCACCTTGGCATATCACCGCGGCTCTCTTTTCTAACTCACATTATCAATGAACAACAACAACATTTATTTATATAGCACATTTTCATACAAACAGTAGCTCAAAGTGCTTTACATAATAAAGAATAGAAAAAAGACACAATAAGAAAACAAAATAAATCAACATTAATTAACATCGAATAAGAGTAAGGTTCAATGGCCAGGGGGGACAGAAAAAACATAAAAACTCCAGACGGCTGGAGAAAAAATGAAACTCACACTCCTCCTCTCTCTGATTGGACACTCACTGCTCCACTGTCTTTCTTCACGTTTCCCACTCAGTGCCCCCACTCGATCGATGCTTTCATTGCTTACCGACACTTTTCCCTTGCCACTCTGTCTTTATTTCTTTTCTCTTCTTCTGCTCACTTTTGTGTCTGAAAGAGCAGAAACGCGCTTGTAAGCCAGATCGAGCTGTACACTCCTGGCTGAAGCGATGGTGTGCACTACAGGTATGGTCGTGACGCATGCGCAGATGATAGGTTTGCCTCTCCATCGTTGCAAGCGGATGACGCACTTTTATATCTTATCCGCTTTATCGTTTTCTCGGAGCTCATGGTCGTTTATGCGAATCAGACACTTCTGTCCAGATTTTTTCTACGCCACAAGAACCAGCAAAAACGCTAAAGATAAAATAAGATCGAACCACGCAAGTCGCGCATGAGTGGAATTATTCGATGATGACGGAAGACGAGACACGCTAAGCGGTTATTGATTTTTGGTGGTGATTCACACATTTGACCCGTGAGCGCGTATTTTTATATTCCTTTACGGCATACTGGTGTCTGCACAGAGTCACTCTCTTGTCATTTTATGAATTTATTGTAAATGACGGCGATCACTCACTTCGAGCCGGCGTAATGTCCGATTTGGGGTCGGGGTGTTAAGAAGATGTCGGTGTCCCACTGAATGCAGCGCTCCTTTTGATTTATGGCTAGCGTACTAAGTCCTGGGTGTTGCAGATTTTTTTTTGTCCTGGCCCACCATTGCTCGCTTTTTATTTCACTCCTGCTCCATCTCAGATAAATAAATAATTGATGCTCAAGTGTTGGTCCATAAAACCGCTGTGGACGTAATGGCGATGAACTCATCGTGTTGAAAAAGAAGGACAAAGACTAGCTGTAAGTAACCGTTAAACAGTTTAATTTATTATAAACACTAGAGGTGACATCGCATGAACTCAGAAAACAAATGACATCAAATATGTATCCCGAGAATAGTAGAATACACTAAAGGTACATTTAAAGATGGCAGGAAAACACAATTATGACATTATCTTTTAAAGATCTTTAGAAATTCTAAATAAAATAATTTTTCAAACTAAGTTTGACATGTGCTGTTTCTAAAATATTGTCCTGAGCTCAAGTCATTAACAAAGTTAACACATGTGAATGTGTAATAATACAGCATGACATTAGCTAATGTCTCACATTTGAAGTAATAATCTTACCTGCAGAAGAAAACAGATCAACAAGTTTTAGTGTTTTACGTGATATTTTTTATGATTTTATTCAAATCAAATTCCAGATATCCTTAATTTAGAGAAGCATTAAGATACAGGCCATTGATACATGATCATTTAATCCTTTTTTGATAAAGAGATGTGCTGTTGCAGACCGTGAGAAGCTCCATTGTGGAGGCAGTTCATCCATCATAACTTCTGCTACACCCTGAGCAGCAGTGCCAATCTTTACTGTTGTGTAGACATCTAAGGTGGGTCCTGAGACTGCAGTGGTTTATGTTCAGAGTATTTGGTCATTTTGGCTGTCGTGTCAAACCAGCGTCTTGATTGGCCATTTAACATGCAGGGTTAGCCTGGAGGGTTAGCCATGTTTATGAGAAGGGACGTTGGAGACTTAAAGGGTCGCATACAGATCATTGAAATTCAAAGAGTTCCGTATTGTGTAGTGCCATCAAAATTAGGGGGCACTCAGTGTCATTGGTAGTTCATGAATCACATGCGACCAAGCTCCTACAGTATTACCATGATAAGCCCTTATAGCGTACACCTTAAATCACAGGTGTCAAACTCCAGACCTTCATTAAATGACAGACAAACAGAAATGAGATGTGAAACAAACCAACAGATGGCCAGCTAAATTGGAACTTCAAACTCCAACTAATCTCGTAATGAGGAGGCGATTCCTGCTGTTAATTAAACCCGTTATTTAATTCCATGGCTTGTTGCTGCTCTCATTCTGCCACAGCAGACATTTCCAAAATGGTTTATTTTCTGTTTTTCCTAAGAACACCGTCAAAATGTTTTGGTGACCTGAGAGATCAGCCTTACTGAGACCTTCACCTTTCTTTATTTTCAGATATTGTGTGGTGGGCACAGGTGAGCTGGTCATGTGGCAGCTTGTTTTGTGTCTCATTATTGTTTGGCTGCTAATTAAGGAAAAAAGACAACTAAAGGGCCTGAGTCATGTTAAATAAAAGAAGTTAACTAGGAGTAAAAACTGGTCACAAATTAAGAAGGACTGGAGTTCAACATCTGTGCCTTTCATGCATAAAGACTTTGAATTAAATCTTAGTGGGTGGAAAGGTGGCCAACCATCCACAAAGATGTGTGTGTCCATATATAAAAAGCTTAATGTATCAACAATGCAGAGACCCACCTGGTTAGCCAAGAAGTTGTTTCTGAACAGTTGACTGCCTATACCAGCACATGGTATTGGTGTAGACCTCGAGTAAGACCCCTTCCAAGTAGTGGCACCACTTATGCACAGACCAAACCCTGTTTAGCATTTCTTTACTGGGGTGGAGTAGTTCAGCTGAGGTTCATGAAGACATCTGGGGACATAGTGTGTGATACACACAATATTTACACATTACAGACGTGTAGTGTTGGTACACAATTCTAGTGGCTACGATTAATTTACAAGATGTGCCAGTCTGACATCTACCACTGCTAGAGTATTCCATGTTTAAAGTACATTCTGATCTTTGAGTTACACAAATTCAGTTAGATCTGGCCCAGCATTTAATGAGGTTAAGACAGCTTTACCATTTAATATGAAAGATGTGTTAACACAAACTCTAGTCAGAGCCCTCGACACCTTTGACATTGTGAGACATGCCCGTACTCCATCAGACTGAAGCCACACCTTTATAAAACACACGTTTATTAATCACCAAACAACACAGTCCCGCACAGCACAAAGTGCTCCCAGCACTAATCATTCTTAATCCAGGCCTCTCTTTAATTGTCCATGGGCTGCTTTTCCTCTCTCCACGGGAGATTCGTCCTGCTCCCACTCCTGACACTAGCTCCCAGACTGTAGGGAAGCGGCCCCTTTTATTCCCACCCAGATGTGCTCCAGGTGCTCCATGTGATGACACTTCCTGGTGTTGCAGAAGTGTCAGGAGAGCACTCGGAAGCACTCCGGGCGTCCCTGGAAGTATCATCCTCCATGTTCCCAGGTGTGGCTGAAGTACTGTAGATGTTTCCCTGGCCCTAAGAGACTCGGAATGCCCCCTGACAGTGTCATGGGCCTCAATGGGCTTGAACCTCCTTGCTCCTCTCCCGTCATCCTCTCCCGATCCAGGGCCGTTGCTCCCTCGTGGCCCGGAGGATGTACATGCCACCTCCCTGTCCTTCCAGGCGTCCCGGCTGGGTCTGGCTACCAGCCGCTTGTGTCAACATTTAGCATTGAGCAGTTGTTTGTCTGTAATCGTCTGTAAAAGTCAAGCTGACTCTCTGTGGTTAACATGTGGACATTCACTGAAGACCATCTCATTCAGGAGTTGGAGGTCCTCCAGAAATAAAATGAATCCAGACACATTGTAGGCCCCTTTAGACGGTGTGGTCCCCGGCCGGGGCTGCCTCCTCCAGACCGTGAGGGGGCGTCCGTCCTGGTTATGTAGGGGGCCTCGGGTAAAGGGCTTGGAAGCCCAGCCCTGTAGGGACCCGTGGCCACCGCCAGGCGGCGCCCCGGTGCCTGAATATCCCTGGAGCCCAGCACTTCCGCCACACCAGGAAGTGCTGGGGGGAAGACGACAGGGGACACCCGGACAGCTTCCGGGTGCGCAGCCGGCACTTCCGCCACACTGGGGTTGTGGCTACGACTGATTGCCGGGAAGCAGCTGGAGCCCATTCCTATTTAAGGGACCGCTTCCCTCCAGTCATTGACAAGAGTCGGGTGGAAGAGTGGCAACGTCTGGAGAAGGGAGGAGGCAGTAATAAGAAAAGAAAGAGAGAGAGAGAGAAAAAAGAGAAGAAGAAAAGAGAAGGCATTGGAGTGGCCTGGACTGAGGGGTATTGGGGATTAGTGAGCTGAATTGTAAAAAGAGATGAAGAATAAACGTGTGTTTGTGGGTGACATTAACGTGTCTGCCTGTCTGTGTCCGGGGCAAGGTTCACAGTGGCGTAGTCGGCAGGATGGTCCGTCTGGTTCAAGACGGGGACCTGTTTTCAATAAGTCTGTGGACGGCCCGGCGCAGCAGCGGACCCCACACACTGGCCGCAGGAGCGGCCCATGCACAACCCCGCGGGAGCGGTTTACCCCAGGGACCGCCGCCGGACCACAGATTGGCCATTCCCGGGTGCGGAGTAGCAAGAACGGACATCGCCAGAGTGCAGCGGGCTCCGAGAGTCGCACTGTCAGGAAGGATGGCCCGGCCGGCGTTGCGACACAGAAGGCCACACCGAGGCAGGGGCCTCGGCATGACAGGATCCGGAAAGTAAGCACCCTGCCCTGCAGTAATCGGCCCTTCGGGGTTGCACCTACCTTGTTTTCTGCAGGCAGGGACGATCCGGGTCCACGTTGGGGGCAGGAGCACGCCGGTCCTCAGGTTGTCGGCAGCGCGAGGGCGGCAGCCAAGGAGGCTGCGAAGTCGGAGCCGCTGCGGCTTGAGGAATTGGTGCAGCTGCGAGGCTGTGAGGAGGCACGTCACTGCATCCAGAGCAGGGGAGACAAGATGGCCGCGGGCCGGATGTCCCGCCCGCTGACAGGCACGGGGTTGTGTGTTGTGTGCCCGCCAATGATTGGATGGAGGCGGGACCAAGGAACACCAGTCTTGTGCCTAGGAGAGACCTGATTGGGCCAGAGGGAGTGGCCCACAGGAGGCAGACGACGAGTGTGGCTGATCGACAGGTAAGCCCACTGCCGTCTGCCTCTCTGTTTCCGCCAGCAGCTCAGCGCGAGCCGGAGGAATCTCTTCGGCCCACCGAGTCGCCTCTATTACAGATGCTGAGTGCTCTCACAGTTGGAGAAGCTGCAGGGGAAGGTGGTCACGTCGGAAGAGACGCGTATGGGACGGAGGATCGGCACGACGCTGGAGCCTATAGCTAGCAGGGTACTGCGGGGAAGGTAGGTGACGCCGTCCCCGTACAGCATGAGGGGGGATTCGTTGAACACAGCTGTGACTGTTTACAGGAAGACCGGCTCCACGTAGGCAATTCCACAACAGCGGACGCGGCGGTGCAGACGGCCGAAGGGGCGAGGAGAGCGAGTACGCAGGCGCTGAGAGGACAGGGGCTGATGAGTGCCCTGGGTCCTAGCGCCCTGCGCTCCAAGCCCGCGGCAGTCTCCCGTCTCTCTGCAGGGACGCAGACGGGGCTGGATTTGAGCCGTTGCCATGCTCAGACCCAGACTGTCAAGGCGTCCAAGAGGAGAAGGAGGAACCGAGGGGTGAATGCCGGTTTCTCCGATAGGAAGGGGCGTCTCGCTGGGTGCGAGCGTCCAGAGCAAGGCCGTCCTCTGCGGAGGCAGAGGGAATCCCCTGGGCGGCTGGGTGAGCCGCCTGCAAGAGCAGTCCCGCTGACAGCGAGAGGACAGGCATGGAACCTGCGGTGGAGGACTCAAGCAGGCAAGTCGGGGGCTGTCGGAGGGGGGCAAGAGCACTGCTGGTACAGAGACCGACAGGACGCTCGGGGTGAGTGTCCTGGCAGTGCTTCTGGCCCTCCTTTTTCTCTTTTCACAGGTCACTGGAGCCGACGTTGTTTGGGACCTGCCCTCCTGGAACGGGCCGCTCTGCGGGAGGGCTCCCCGCCGGGAGGCTGATGATGACCCAGCTGGTGGGGACGGCGGGGGCGAGAGCGTCGCAGACCAGAAGGGTGCATTGGCATCGGAGGGGGTGCCAAAGTAAGATGTCCCAGGGTGCCATGTTGGAACCTGGGGACATAGTAGGACCCTCTCTGGGGACGTGCTGCCCTTTCGGGGAGTGTCGCTCGGACCCACGTATCTTCGCTAGCGGTGGGTCACTGTGGTCCCCGGCCGAGCTCCAGCCCCAGGAGGACCAGAGGAGGGCTTGTGCCTCCTCCAGACAGCGAGGGAGCGTCCATCCTGGTTATGTTGGGGGCCACGGGTAGGGGGCTTAGAAGCCCCACCCTGTAGGGGCCCATGGCCAACGCCAGGCGGCGCCCTGGTGCCTGAGGAACCCTGGAGCCCAGCACTTCTGCCACACCAGGAAGCGCTGGGGGGAAGACAACAGGGGACACCCGGACGGCTTCTGGGTGCGCAGCCGGCACTTCCGCCACACTGGGGTGTGGCCAGGACTGATTGCCGAGAAGCAGCTGGAGCCCATCCGGGTTCCCATTTAAGGGGCCGCCTCCCTCCAGTCAGCAGTGGATGTCGGGTGGAAGAGGACAGAGCTCGGGAGAGGATGGGAGGCGGTCGAAATAGAGGCACAGTGACTGGAAGAGTGTGGCCTGGACATTGGGGGAATCGGTGCTGGAGGCACTGGGGTTGTGAGTGCACATAATTTGTGTAAATAGTAGTGTAAATAAACAGTGTGTGGTGAACTTAAGATGTCTGTCTGCCTGTGTCCGGATCCCAGTCCACAACGGCTATTAATTTACACATTTATCAGTTTATGTTTAACTCAGCACCAGGGGATTCACAAACCAGTGTGATTCTTCATGCCAGTCTCAAGTCCAGATAAATGGAGAGGGTTATGTCATGAAGGGCATCTGATGTAAAATTTTGCCAGATCAACAATACAAATTTCCATACCGGATCGGTCGAGTCCCGGGTTAACAACGACCGCCACCAGTACTGTTAGCCAACAGGGTGCTGTCAGAAATTGGGCTACTGTTGGCCAAATAAGGAGAAGAAGAGGGGGGACACGAGTCTGGAAGAAAGAGGAGAGGAGGAAGGTAAAGAGAGTGGAACTGAGGGTAGGAACTTTGAATGCTGGCAGTATGACTGGTAAGGGAAGAGAGTTAGCAGATATTATGGAGAGAAAAAAGGCCGATATATTGTGTGTGCAAGAGACTCAATGGAAGGGTACTAAGGCCAGATGGATTGGAGGCGGATTCAAATTGTTCTATGATGGTGTGGATGGGAGGAGTAAAGGGGTAGTAGTTATTCTGAAAGAACAGCATGTCAAGAGTGTTTTGGAGGTGAAAAGAGTGTCAGACAGAGTAATGATTATGAAGCTGCAAATTAAAGGTGTGATGATGAATGTTGTTTGTTCATAAGTCCTGCAAGTTGGGTGTGTGATGGATGAGAAAGAAGATTTCTGGAGTGAGTTTGATGAAGTGATGAACAGTGTACCCAAGGGACAGAAAGTGGTGATTGGAGCGGATTTCAATGGACATGTTGGTGAAGGGAACAGAGGAGACGAGGAGGTGATGGTTAGGTATGGTGTCATGGAGAGGAATGAAGAAGATCAGATGATAGTGGATTTTGTGAAAAGGATGAGCATGGCTGTGGGGAATACATATTTTAAGAAGAGGGAAGAACATAGGGTGATGTACAAGAGTGGAGGAAGATGCACAAAGGTAGATTATATCCTATGCAGGGGGTTCAGTCTGAAGGACATTAAATACTGCAAAGTGGTGGCAGGTGAAAGTGTAGTTAGACATCATAAGATGGTGGTCTGTAGGATGATGGTGGAGATCAAGAAGAGGAGGAGAGTGAGGGCAGAGCCAAGGATCAAATGGTGGGAGTTGAAAAAGAAAGACTGCAAAGTTGAGTTTAGGGAGGAGGTGAGACGGGTACTGGGTGACAGTGAAAAGTCACCAAAGAGCTGGGCAGCAACAGCAGAGATAGTAAGTGCGACAGCAAGAAAGGTGCTTGGCGTGACATCTGGACAGAGAAAGGATGAAAAGGAAAACTGGTGGTGGAATTTGGAAGTACAGGAGAGTATACCGAGGAAGAGGATGGTGAAGAAGAAGTGGGATAGTCAGAGAGATGCAGAAAGTAGACAAGAGTGCAAGGAGATAAGGCGCAAGGTGAAGAGAGAGGGGGAAAAGACCAAATAAAAGGCATATGATGAGTTGTTTGAGAGGTTAGACACTAAGGAGGGAGAAAAGGACCTGCGGGCTACAGAGGGGCTGATCTGGGAAAGATGTGCAGCAGGTTAGGGTGAGCGAGGAGTTTGTGTTCATCAGATGGTGTTGTGGAGAAATCTCAGAAAAAATAAGCAAAGTCTTCAGAAAGGCAGTCAGAATTGAAGACTTTATTGCACAGCATAGACAACAATTGCAGAGCACATAAAGCCTGTCTCAGTTCATGAAGTGAGCCCCGAACATCCAGACTGCCCCAAATATATTACAGTTCTTATCTCAAAACGCCCCCCTTCCAGACTAGTTTCCCAACATCTACTGTATAGAGGTTCCCATGATGTTTTCCCAACTCAGCACCTCTACCCATAACAATCACCTGGTGTCCTAGACCTTCTCAAAACAATATTCCTGCCCCTGAAGACATCCCCATAACAGTCTTCTTTCCATAACAATATTTTTGCAGGCAGGACATATTTGCCCTCCGGCGATAAGCATCACCTTTTTACCCCTTCATTTATTCTTACGGCCTAATCCTGGGCTGTTAAGTTCGATGGCCTTTCAGTTGTTAATCAACTCCCAACTTAACAATTACGTTGAGAAATAATTAAATTGAGATCTGGGGGACCCATATATGAAAACTATCTGGACTGCCTAATTAACAATTCAATAAATGATTAATTGTTGCACTAGCGTCTTGTAAGGCTAAGGGTAACATAATAGGCGACTGTGCCAGTGAGCGGTAGCGTGCAGCTTCACTGATAAGGGCTACGCTGTAAACAACCTTGACATGACACAGTGCTTCATGCTTGAGGGAATAGAAAAACGACTTTAAAAACTGCTTCTTTAAGCTCACTCATATATGCTACTTTATCTTATTATTATTATCACTAAGCTACAGTATATGAAGAGGTATTGCCATATAAACTTAAATGCTATTGTAAAATATATATCTGCATACTAATATAGAAAGTCAATGAACACAGACAGCAGCGCTGTTAAGTCGTGGCACACAGCTGCCCGGTGGTCTGACAGAGGCCAGGCTACTGCTTACGTCACGGCACACGTGCAGGAAAATGTCCCCTAACTTTCAATAATCAACTCTTAAGTCCCTATAGTGTTCAATACTAATATCATAATACATTGTGTTTAGTTTTATTGCCTAACTAAGGTATCAATGAGCTCTAATGCTTCAAATGCCATTTAAATGCTTATATATTTTATACGCTAGCTTAAGAGCTTACCCTTTACTCACACAGCAAAGACCTTACATGCAGTTTGTTTAGTCTTATAAAGTTCGGCTCCTATATTTTTCAAAGCAACGTTTGCATGCTTGCCTCCTCAGAGAGCACATGATGACCTCGTCTCACAGCTCGACTCGCAGAAACTCAAAAGCAAAGCAAGTAAGAAGGACAGGCAGGCAAGAGGCCTCTCTAACAAAATTAATGGTGTCCTTTTAAAGTTGTTTCAGGCCTAAACCTTTCAAAGCTAAGAGCACAAAAAGTAATAATGAAGCTCATTGATCCCTAATCAAAATTCTTAACAATGGAAAGATTACTTCAAGAGGATGATGAATGAAGGGAATGAGAAAAAGAGAATGTTGAATGATGTGGAGATAGTGAATTAAGAAGTGTACCGGATTAGCAAGGAGGAAGTAAGGACAGCTATGAAGAGGATGAAAAATGGAAAGGCTGTTGGTCCAGATGACATACTTGTGGAAGCATGGAGGTGTTTAGGAGAGATGGCAGTGGAATTTTTAACCTGATTGTTTTAACGGAATCTTGGAAAGTGAGGGGATGCCTGAGGAGTGGAGAAGAAGTGTACTGGTGCCGATATTTAAGAATAAGGAGGATGTGCAGGACAGTAATAACTACAGGGGGATAAAATTATATAAAGATATGGAAACAGATGATCCTGTGTCGGGACCACTAACTGGAGCAGCCAAAAAAAGATTATTATTATTATTATTATAATTATTATTATTATTATTATTATTATTATTATTATTATTATTATTATTATTATTATCAACATCGCTATTTGATTACACTTCCTTCACACTTGACATGAGTCTTCCTTGATGATGAGATGTTGTTTAAGAATTCCATTTACTGCTAATAAAATACAGTAAGTGCACAAAACTGGTTGAAGACAAAACTGAAAACCTTCTGAAAAGCGCTATTTTTCGACAGCCCATAATTTACCACCTGAGCTGTCCGTTAAATCGCCAGTGACACGCAGCACATGGAAATGTGTAGGCTAAATGACGTTGCTGAGCAGGAGCGAGCACCCGAGTGTGCCCGTGACCGACGGGAGAGGTGGAAATGGCATGTAAATGCACGAGCACCAAGGCCTCTATTAACAATCACGATTTATTGTGTTGCACTGAACTCCACAGGACGCTGATATATTACCAACGATTCAACACACTGGCAGAATTTGTCCAAGCCAGACCTTGTGGAACTGAGAGACGACAGCACTTCGATACAAACTTATCGATAGCGATTCGCCATGCCGCCACTATAATACAGTCAAATCGAAAATTGAGCATCCTAAAATATAAAATAAATAAATAAATAAAATATAAGAATTTCAGCGAATACCAAGTGGAAGCAAAGAAAAACGTACCATTTGTTGGTTTAAACAGTGGTATAATCAACAAAAGGAAGTTGATCAAGTGACATAGCGTGTTGGAGAAAGTTGAAAGCTAAAGTTCACAAAGTCGCACAGTGCCGAAATAAAAAAGATGTTGTCACATATCAAAGTCGCCGTGAAAAGCCGAGTCGTATCCCTCCATCTGAGTGTCATATGAAAGCTTATTAGGGTACAGAGAAAAAAAAGGCACAAAGTAGGAAAAAAGCATGAAATGTTACCTTCAATCTTGAAATTTCCACTTTAAAAATATAGTTTATTTTGTCATTAAAGTAGAACATCATAAACTTCATCTTAAAATTGCTTAATTTACTAGTTTCTCAAATCACATCTTAACTAAAGTAGCACGTTAAATGCTTTGTTTTGTATTTGATCATTTGCCCTATTTGTGTGAAACACTACGTGCTTCCGCTTTCTCTTTCTCTGACTGGACACAGAATCCATTACATTCGTGATATTACAGCTCTCTAAATAATTAAAATATTGAGATGTATACGTGATATCTTTTTCCTGATGATAGGAGTTATAGCACATCATTAAACAGGGGAACACGGTGCGTGATTGTGTGCAGCCTTTGGTGAAATTATTGTAGCAGTACTGTCTCATTGATTACATCTTGCCTGAAGAAGGGGCCTGAGTTGCCTCAAAAGCTTGCATATTGTAATCTTTTTAGTTAGCCAATAAAAGGTGTCATTTTGCTTGGCTCTTCTCTAACGACGATTCTTCAAAACTTTTAAGGAACATTGAAATATCTTTGTAGTACAAGTTTAATTATTCTAGCCTTCTATCCTTTCAGTGTTGAGTCAGCCCCAGAAAGAATACAGTAGAAGGAAGGATCAATACGTGAACTAGCTAGCGCTGTGGTACCGTGTCCTCACATGTTTAATTATTAACAATACAGATTATTTAAATGAAGCTAAAGTTTTATCTATATAATATAATCAACATATTTTGCTGCATTTCATCTTAAAAATGATATCGTCATCATATGTAAATACGATCTATATAAAGTGGTGCAGGTTGTGTAATATTATAACTGTAGTGCAAGTTTACAGTGAGGTGATTGTACTTATAAGTACAGACAGTTCTACAAGGAGCACTTGATTGAGTGCATTTAAAGTTCTTGGGATGAAACTGTTTCTGAACCGCGAGGTCTGTACAGGAAAGTCCCTGAAACGTTTTGCCATGGCTGAGGCAGCGTATGCTTGAAGCCGTATACCGATAATTCTCTTTCCGATCAGCTGCTGCTGTGATTCACACTCAGATACAGTGATAGAAATACTCCGAGTCGTGCAGTGAGAGTAATATGGAAAAAGATGATCCACTGTGGCAACTCCTAACGGCAGCAGCTGAAAGAAGAAGAAGGTGCAGTGAGAGTAACAACGGTAAAGCAGTTATAATATTTGGAATACTATGGCTATTCCCTGGACCATTATATTGTAACAAGTTAATTACAATCAGATGCATTACACTAATAAACAATATGCAATTAATTTCAGTGTACTTATAAAGCCACATCAGGAAAAGAAAGGATAACCACACAGGAACAGTAGCACTGCTTTGATGCTGGGAGCCACCAGTCTGCAAAACCAAGTGGAGAACTTGCGTATGACATGGTATGAGGCACCGTGGAAAAGTGCGTGGCTTTACGCCAAGTGTAGGTTTTATACATCGCGATTTGAACGTGGAAAAGTTCTTACACAACATTTCTGTGCATACGCACCATTTATGCATGAGGCCCCAGGACCACTAAAGCAAGTGTAGCCTCGGGCAGACTTCATGTAAAAGCTGAAGCAGAAGAGGCGTAAACCCACCGATGAAGCTGATGGTGTTTAGGGTTGTAGTGCTCCACACTTTTCTTTACACCTGTAAATGTGAAGGGTGTTCCAAGAGATTCAACCATTCCCAAAACTTGTCTTTCGAAGTTCCTTCATGTTGAGTGGCAGAACAGAATTCCAGACACTGAAATTCTTGCCAAGGCTGGCCTGCCCACCATAACTCAGACTGCATCAGTATGGTTTATAGGATGAAACTCTGGCCATGCAGACTAAGAGTTTGTGGCTTGAGGTGTGAGGTGAAACGAGTTAGGGGGGGTGTTGATGGATTTAATCGTAAACCCAGTTAGTGTTTTTATCGAATTTGGCACAACCCGTTACAACTCCGGTCGGTGTAGGACACACACGTGAAAGTGTGCAGTGAGGTGAATTGATTACAAGTCATCAGCAGTGCAGGAAGCAGAAGACACCAGCAGAGCATGAAGTGGAATTAAATTGAGTGGGGTCAGTGCAGAGGGGGGATTCTGTGGTCATATTGGGAGTAGAGAGAACACAATCTGTGGTGTGGAAAGTTAACAGAGAGGAGGACGAGTTGGATAATTAGGATGATTAATGGTGATTTGGAGGGTTCAGTGGAAACATGCAGAAGATTAAGATACAACACTATTCTGTTTATACAGTATTTGTTATAGAAACAATGTAGCCTTTGGTTCCCTCACAGATTAAATAAAGTTTTTGGCTTTGAGGAATTCATAAATCGGTTATTTCAGCTTTACATTCTTAGCTGACATATTTTACAATTGGACTCAATAGATTTGTGGAAACAATTTTATTTATGTTAATGATTGGTGACAAAATAGGATTCACAGGCTTTACTATCGAGTACATGATAGCATGATGGTAGCATTTTTTAGGGCTGTGTTGAGAAATTTAAAAGAAAAACACAGAATACATCTAGGAGGGTAAAAGTTTCAGCTTTGCCTTCTTTGGTGTGTTTAGTGAACAAATAACTGATGTGATTAATACCATCTTTCAATCTAAATTCACTTATTTTGTACTTTATTAATCTGTCTAGAGCAGTGGTTCTCAAACTCGGTCCTGTGACCCCCTGTGGCTGCAGGTTTTTGTTCCTATCAGATTCCTAATCAGTGACAACACCTGATAACACTGAGCTCATTTAATTAGCTGGGATTTTTTTTTCTTTAATTCGACATTCAGAAAAGCATAACAGCATGATTTTTACATTTATAAGACATTTATAAATATTTCTGCTTTTGCTATAGATTTAAATGCTTAACTCTCTTGTTGATTTCATTTTACTTTGCCCTTTCTCTGTGCAGTTTTTCCCCCTTCATTGTATCTTAATAATGACAACTTAAAACGAGCAGATCAGACATGCTGACAAACAACACCGAATTATCAAAGGCTGCAACTTCTTTAGCATCAGATCCACTAATTAGTAAATAATGGATTAATTAAACAGTTAGAACACATTGAAAAGCAGAATGAAAATCAAGATGAAAATACTGTTAAAAAGAAAAAAAATACATTATTACTAAAAAACTGCTTGGTATATTTTAATATATATATATATATATATATATATATATATATATATATATATATATATATACTAATAAAAGGCAAAGCCCTCACTCACTCACTCACTCACTCACTCACTGACTCACTCACTCACTCACTCACTGACTCATCACTAATTCTCCAACTTCCCGTGTGGGTGGAAGGCTGAAATTTGGCAGGTTGATTCCTTACAGCTTCCTTACAAAAGTTGGACAGGTTTTATATCGAAATTCTACGCGTAATGGTCATAACTGGAAGCAGTTTTTCTCCATTTACTGTAATGGAGATGAGCTTCAACGCCGTGGGGCGGAGTTTCGTGTGACATCATCACGCCTCCCACGTAATCACGCAGTACATAGAAAACCAGGAAGACCTCAAAAAAGCGCTCAAGAAAACATGCATTATATAATTGAGAAGGCAGCGAAACAATAAGAAGCGAGTTCTGCTACTTCGGAAATAAAGCACGATGTAAACCTACACTTTAAATTAAGTTCATAGACAGGCTGCCGCTGGCGTTTGTAATTTAGTGCCTGCCCATATAAGGCCATCCGTCAGCGGCAATCCAATAGCAAACTGCCACGGGTAAATATTCACGGGTGAAGGACTGTCCTTATGGAGAGGAAGATGAGATGGTCAGGGTGGTGTTTGACACAAACTCAGCGAAACTGCGAGAGAAAGTTTTAAGTGCCAGGACTAAGGTAACATTAAATAAAGCTATGGACATAGCACGAGATGGCACCAGCACAGCTGGGAACCTTCGATGCAAGTACACCGAGTGGCTCATGTGAACTGACGCAGTGCACAGATAAAAAGCAACAGTTCCAAAGAGCTGAACAAAACCGAATTACACAATTGAAAAGGCAGCAAAAATATGAAGCGTCTGATAAGCATATTCATAAATGCAGCTACTGTGGAAACAAAGCACACGGTGGAAAAAGTCAATGTCCCGCTAAAGGAAAACAGCGTAAAAAAAAAACCCATGCATGCAGTTTGTCACATCACAGATAAAAAGGAAGACGAGCTGTTTATTGATGCAGTAAGGAACTAATCGATGAATGAAACCTCTTATCTTTACAACGATTGACAAACACGGAATGTAACTTGAACACATCCTACAAATACGAGCCTGATTGAAAGAAATAATGATAATCAAATCCTTGATGACAGCAACATTCAATAACACTCACAAAACAATTACTGTATATTGACAATCATGTTACGTTATTTTTAAAATGTTCCCTTTTCTTTTTCTTAACTTCTACTTCTCCACTGCGATACCCGGGTATATATATAAATGTATATCTATAGCCCGATCTACAATACATACTTTAGCATAGACAAGTGGTGGCGCAATTGTAGAGTCTTCGCCTCTAACGCCGACATTCGAGGTTCGATTCCCGAGAGAGGATGTACTGACTATGTACGCGCGCTACCTGATTCATTTTACCTTCCCATCTCCTTGGTTTGGGACGTATGAAAAAATATTAGGTTAACGCAGAATCATGTTACGTTATTTTTAAAATTTTCCCTTTCTTAGCACAAGCACAGTTGAGAAGCTTCGATGCATGTACTCCATAACGCGTTAAAAAATAACGCATTTAATCACACTTTCAATTCCAAGCAAAAGGGAACTTTTGTCAATGCATGATTTCCTGGTACATCCATTAAACTGATGCACACATCACAGCTACAAAAATGTTAGAGTCGGAATAAAGCGCGTTCCTCGACTGATCATTTCGACTACCCGAGCGAAGCCTTGATAAAAGCATGGTTTTGTGCACACTGAAAAGCAAGCAAAATTAGATGCATTACAGAAAGCGGACTTTGTGGCTCTTACTGGGGATCATTGGACTTCCGTGACCGTTAGTAATTCTAAATACATCTAATTACAAAATGTTCAATGATCACACTGTTTTAGCCTAATGTACAAAATAATTTTGGCTAATGTTACTCAGAGTTTAAAGAGTAAGCTGGTCAAATTACCTTTTATGTTTCTGACTTATTTTTTTAAGAAGAAAAACTGCACTTTATGGTGAAATTTTGGTTATTATTATTTAAAGACAATACTATTCTGAAAATGTACTTAAAGTACTTAAACTACCACTTTATTTTTAAGTCTGCCCAATTTTAACCAGGGATGATATTTTTGTTTCTGTTTTGAATTCAAATGCAGTTTAAAAGCTTTTTTTCCAGAAATTAAAACAGCTTCAGTTTACAATATTCATGTCCATGTCTATTATTTGATTCTGTAAGCCCACTAAAACCGTTTTAAATAAAAAAAAAACATTTGCGATTTGGGGCAAATTTACGTGTCGATTACATACGATTAATCAAGATTAATTCTTACACAGCCTCTAATTAATTGGATTAATTTTTTAATCGAGTCCCACCTAATATATATATGTAGATTTGTATATATATGTGTATATAAGTATATATATATAACTGTATATATATATGTGTATAGATGTGTATATATATATATATGTTTATATGTATATATATGTTTATATATGTGTCTGTGTGTGTGTATATATATATATATATATATATATATATATATATATATATATATATATATATATATATATATATATATATGCCAGCAACACACATGACAATTACAAAACAATTACATTGTCAATCATGTTACGTTATTATTAAAATGTTTCCTTTTCTTTTTACTTCTCGCTGCCAATGCAGCTATTTTGCTATATATATATATATATATATATATATATATATATATATATATACAGTATATATAAATAGATAGATATGACAACAACACTCATATCAATGACAAAACAATTACATTAACAATCATCTTACGTTATTTTTAAAATGTTTGCTTTTCTTTTTCATAACTTCTTTAACACACTACTTCTCCGCTGCGAAGCGCGGGTATTCTGCTAGTATATATATATATTGTAATAACTCCAAAAGGAGACAACACAAAGGTTTGGGGTTTTCCGGCCCCGTATATAGTAGACGATCCACAATAATCAATAAAGAAAAGCAGGTCAAACATAAACTAAACAGTTCAAATGCGAGTCGGCGGCCATTGTATATGGGAGGAGCCGGAAGTGGAGGAATGCTGGGAAGGAACCGTGAGGGATGCGTGACATGATCCCCCACTTAGCCCAAGACTGTCAGGTCGGGCGGACCTAACCGAGAGATCGTGGATACGAGAGAGGGCATCGGCATTGGCCTAAAGGGTGCCCCGACGATAAGTGACAGAGAACTTATATGGCTGTAAGTCCAGAAACCACCTGGTGACCCACGGATTCGACTCTTTATGTAGGAACATCCACTGAAGTGCAGCGTGATCGGTCACCAGAGTGAATTCGCGACCCAGCAGGTAATAACGGAGATGGGTCACCTCCCACTTTATGGCCAAGGCCTCCCTCTCCGCTGCCGCGTACCGGGTCTCCCGGTCCATCAGTTTCCGGCTGAGGTACATCACGGGGTGTTCGACACCGTCAACGTTTTGGCTCAACACGGTGCCCAGGCCTGTGTCCGAAGCGTCGGTCTGGAGAATAAAAGGGAGCCCAAAATCGGGTGTCCTTAACACAGGTGTCGATGTAAGGGCATTCTTTAGGTCACTGAATGCGTGCTCCGCCTTGTCATTCCACACCACGTATAAGGGAGCGCCGTTTTTTGTTAAATTGGTCAAGGGTGCGGCCCTCTCTGAGAAACGGGGCACGAACCGGCGGTAGTACCCCGCTGACCCCAAGAAAGCTTGCACCTGCCTCTTGGTATTCGGACGGGGCCATTCCAAGATGTCTTTAACTTTTGAACACTGGGGTCTCACCTGTCCTCGTCCCACCAGGTAGCCTAAGTACTTGGCCTCCTTCAAGCCGAAGAAACATTTTCGAGGTTTATGCGGAGGCCGGCTTTAGCTAGTTGCGTGAGGACAGCAGAGACCTGTAATAGATGCTCTTCCCAGATGCCGGAATAGATGACAACGTCATCCAGGTAGGCGGCACTATAGGACTGGTGGGGTTTCAGCACTTTATCCACCAGACGTTGAAAGGTTGCGGGAGCCCCGTGAAGCCCAAATGGGAGGACCTTGTATTGCCAGTGTCCACTAGGGGTGCTAAAGGCAGTTTTTTCTTTTGCGGATGCCGTTAAGGGAATTTGCCAATACCCCTTCGTCATATCAAGCGTAGTCAAGTATCGAGCCGTACCCAGCCGCTCAAGGAGGTCATCAATGCGGGGCATCGGGTAAGCGTCGAATTTGGAGATCTGGTTCAGACGTCTAAAGTCGTTACAGAATCTCCATGAGCCGTCTGGCTTGGACACGAGGACGATAGGGCTGGACCAAGGGCTATGGCTCTCCTCAATAATGCCCATATCTAACATTCGCTGCACCTCAAATTCCACTTCAGTGCGTTTTGCCTCCGGGAGTCTATAGGGCCTCTCCCGGACGATTACGCCGGGATCTGTGACTGTGTCTGCCCAGGCGACTCGCTCACTACTTCGGGGATGGCTCGGATCACATACGTTAACTCCTGCCGTTGTTTGGGGTTTAGCTCATCACCGAGGTTAAGGGCTGTCGTGCACGAGAAAAGGGAGAGGGACCTAGGGGCGTCGGGAAGCTCCTCCCGATCTTTCCAGGGCTTCAACAAGTTCACATGGTAGATCCTCTCAGTTGGGCGACGATTGGGTTGTTTTACCAAATAGTCGAGCAGTCCTTTTGGCTCCTTAACCTCGTACGGCCCTTGCCAGTGAGCAAGCAACTTGTAGTGGGAGGTAGGAACGAGCACCATAACTCGGTCCCCCGGACGGAACTCCCGAAGGACGGAGTTGCAGTTGTAGCACCGGGCCTGCGCTGCCTGCGCACGAGTCACGTGGTCCTATAGGAGGGGCCTGATTTTTGTGAGCCTGTCACGCAGTTGCGCCACATACTCCAATATGTTAGAGGAGGGAAGGGCCTCGGCTTCCCAGCCCTCTTTTAGTATATCCAGAATGCCTCAGGGTTGTTTCCCATACAACAGCTCAAAAGGGGAGAAGCCCGTAGAGGCCTGAGGTACCTCCCGATAGGCAAAAAGCACTGTCCGCGCTGACTACCTTGCGGAGTATCTGTTTAAGCGTCTGGTTAAACCTCTCTACCAGCCCGTCTGTCTGAGGTTGATAGACAGACACTTTCAGGTGCTTTATTCTGAGTAATCTGGCCACCTCCCTGAACGTATCCGAGGTAAAGGGTGTACCTTGGTCCGTGAGGACTTCTTTGGGTATACACACTCTGGAGAACAAATTAACTAATTCCTGTGCGATGCTTTTTGTGTTAGCGGAGCGCAGGAAAACCGCCTCTGAGTATCGGGAGGTGTAATCCACCATAACCAATATATATTTATAGCCACGGCTTGAGGGCTCCAAGGGTCTTACTAAGTCGACCCTTATTCTGTCAAAGGGGATGTCAATCAGGGGTATAGGGACAAGAGAAGCACGGTCCCTCCTAGGAATCTGGTGGGTCTGACACTCCGGACAGGATTGACAGAAGCGCCGGACCTCCTTGTTAATCCCAGGCCAGTAAAAACGGAGCTTAATCCTCTCCAAGGTCTTTTCGGCCCCGAGATGGGCGCCCAGGAGGTGAGCATGAGCTAATTCGCATACCTCCCGCCGGAAGGTACGCGGAATTAGCAGCAACTTCCGCACCTCGCCCTCGTGGGTTGCCACCCGATACAGCAGATCATTTTCAAGCACAAAGAAGGGTTCGCGTGGTGTGGAACCGTCGGCTTGTGAGCTATTAGGCAGAACTACCGCATTCCGGGCAAACCGCAGGGAATCATCATTCCACTGCTCCCTCTTAAATGAGGCCGGCGTGGACCGAAATTGGTGATCCAGGCTACCCAGAGGGTCCTGTGGCCTGGACCCCGGAAGAGTTCCCTGGCTAATCCCTTCCCCGGCGGAATCTTCCTGGTCAGGGCCCGTCACCGTGGGAACGTCTCCCGAGGTACCAGCGCCAGTAGGGCCTGCCCCAGAGCACGGCGTGGAGACCGCGGGAGCGGTGTGTGTCTTACCGCAATTTTTTTCTGACCAGTCATGTCCCAAAATCACCGGATAGGGGGGTTCGGGCAACACAGCGACCATCAAATTAGTTAACTCCCCCTTCCAGGTGATATAACATTGTGCGGAACGATATGACTTGGTCCCCCCATGCACACAAGTGACTTGTAGGTGTTTTTTCAGCCACTGTCACGGTAACACATAATGGCGAGCTACAATGGTTATGTTGCTGCCGGAATCAAACAAAGCCACCACCGCGTGCCCATTCAGTAACACCACTCCCGTGTTCAGACTCGCCAAGGGATGCGACGGGGTACAGTACCTCTCCGTAGATGCCCAGGTGCAGTCCATCAGCTCGGTCGTGCTCTTCAGGGGACAGGCTGGCAGCAGATGACCGGTCTCGCCGCACTTGTAACAGCGTGGAGTGACACCGGCCTTTCTCTAGGCCTTGACGGCACTTCTGCAGCGCGTCGAGGGGGCTCGGGGTTGGCCACCCGTCCCTGTCGGTTCCCACGAGCAGACCTTTCTGACTCCCGACTCGGAGAACCGCAAGCTGACGCTCCAGGACTTCCAGGAGACCTGGCATATCCTTATAAGGATGTCGCCGGACCTGCTGGGCGAGGGAACTGGGCATGGCGTTTACCAGGCCCTCACAGGCCACCTGCTCAACTACTCTCCGGGCCTGGGGTCCCTCTGGCCGCAGCCAGCGGCCCATTTTGCCCCAGAACTCGAACACCTGGGCACGGGCAGGTTGTTCAGGGTTGAACTGCCAGTTCCGCCACTCTGCTGCCTGCTGGCCCAGCGTAATGCTGTAGCGAGCCAGGATCTCTGGTTTGAGGAGGTCGTAGTTCGCGGCCTCCTCCTCGGAAAGGTCATAATAGGCGCGCTGCGCGGGCCCCTTCAGGTAAGGCGCCAGAATGAACGCTTACTCGGACTGCTGCCACTCGTTCCAATGCCCAAATACGACTCGACATCGTCGGCTTTGGTCATCGGCACCAGAGGAGGAGGCGTCGGTTTGGGTGGGTCCGGTCTCGCTCGTTGGGCTTCTGCCAGCCTGGCCTTCATAGCCTCCAACTCCCGGGTGGTAGCAGCTTGCGCTTGCTGCAGGGCCTGGAGTTGGGCATTCATCCCCTGCAGCACGGTATTTAGGTCCTGTCCCTCTGTCATCACTGGGGATCTTGGATCCTGCTGGCTACGCCACTGAAATAACTCATAAAGGAGACAGTACAAAGGTTTGGGGTTTTCCGGCCCCGTATATTGTTGACAATCTATAATAATCAAAAAAGAAAAGCAGGTCAAACATAAACTAAACAGTTCAAATGCAAGACGCCGAAGCCTGGAAGTGGAGGAATGCTGGGAAGGAACCGTGAGGGATGCTGGGACCAATGACGTCAGGACAAGATGGTGAAGGAAGGGCGGAAGTAAACGTACTGCGGGCAAAGCCGGCTTATGGCGGCGGAGCGTCCTTTTTTCTGTAAGAAAGCACAGGGAGAAAGTTAGTACCCCGCCATTCCCTGCCGGCGAATGTTTTCCCAGGTGTGTTAAAATCCGTCCGCGGCCTTCTACTCACGCGTCACTCACTCACTCACTCACTCTCTCACTCTCTCTCTCTCTCTCTCTCTCTCTCTATATATATATATATATATATATATAGTAATAAAATAAAGAGTCCTTTCAAATAGAAAAGGATTTGGGGTTTTATCCCCGTATATTGTCGTCCAGACAGCAATGAAAAGAATGATTTGAATATGACTTTTCAGTACACAATGAATGAAATACTGTTACAAAATGGCGTTTATATAGCAGATGGGATGATGGGAGGAAGTGGTTGGCAGGAAGTGACGATTGGAGGCGGGACCACGGAACCAACGTCACCAGGAGTAGACTGGAGTAATTGAGTGGGAACTGGAAGTGACGTCATCAGATGGGAACCGGAAGTGGCGTCATCGCGGCCATTTTGGATTTGTGAGTTTGGAATTGTTTTATTTGTCTTCCGGTTTTCTGTAGATAGAAAGAGATTCAGGTAAGTACCACGTGATAAACCCTTGTCTCGCGAGATTTCACTCACCTTTAGGCTCTTTGACTGCCTCCAACTCGCACGTGTGTGACAATATATATATATATATATTAGAAAACTTAGTTTTCTAATTAATATATTGTTCCTTAAACACAGAACTTGGGAAATATCAGTTCACTTAATTAGCCCAGGAGTTCAATTAAAAACAGATGCTGGTTGGAACAAAAACCTGCAGCGACAGGGGGTCCCAAGGACTGACGTTGAGAACCCCTGGTCTAAAGTTACTGAAATTGCCTTATAACTCAAGTATTTGTTGTTGTTGCTTTGGAGATTAATTTTTCTTGACATTTGTTACAGATTTCAGACATTAACCTCAAATGATCAGCCTACCCTTTCACCAACATGCCCTCTGAGGTAGATGGGAGTGTCTTCTGCCTCCTGAAGTCTCTGAGCAGCTCCTTGCTTGGCTTTACTGACATTACTAGTCAGATTGTGACCCTGACACCACTGAGTCAGCAGACAGACCTCTTTTCTAAGCTGTCTTGTCATCAGACCTGTGATGTTGGTGTCATCAGCCAATGTAATAATGGAGTCGGAGTCGTCTCTGGTCACACAGTCATAGGTGAACAAAGAGTACAGGACAGTGCTAAGGAAACAACCCTGTTGTTATTAAGTGGAGTCTTTAAAAGGCAAAAGGAGTGACATGCCTCCAAAAATAGCCCAACGAGCCGGCCATACCATGAGTGACCTGCCGAGAAGACGCTCACCTCAGCTCAGTGTATCCCCAGATGTTACCTGACGGCTTCAGACTCCAAAAATGGGAAGTTGGCAGAACAAAATTAAATGTCCAGAGATATCATAAAGCTGTACAAGAGGGAGGATAACCATCAGCACCCGACCCTGGGTATATTGAGGAGTTTGCTGATCAAAAAATAAATAAATAAATTGAATGAAAATAATAAAAATTCGGTAATAAAATACAAAAACATAAAATAAATAATTATGCTGTGCCACACTATTAATAATCATTATTCAGTCATGATTTCCTTTATTTTAGTGCTTTGTTTCATTATTGATTGTTTTGTCCTATTTTTCAATGTAAATGTTTTTCTTAAGTGATTTAAGTCTTTTAAATCTTTTTGTAATTGCTTAGAAAGTTCATTTAATTTGTATTTCTGTTATTTCTTATGCTAGTCAGAGTAGATGTTGCTGCTGTGCAACTTGCCCAAGGCCTATTTTCAGGCACCAGGAGGCCTCAAGCGTGTGCAGTGGTGTGAGACCCCCATGGCTCCTGTTGTTGATTTCTCTCTTCTGGGTGGGATTTTGATGTTTACTGGTTTGCTGTTTTGACCTTTGCCTTTGCATTTTCCATTTCCAAAGTGTTTACCTTTTTGAAGTGTATATTGTATTTGAATATGTTTTAGCATTGTTTGGGTAAGAATTAATAATAATAATTAATTAATAATAATCATTTCTCAATACTTTCCAAAATTGGGAACCTTTTCTGAATTCATGTAATTTATAAAATATAATAAATCTTTTGTTATTTTGAGCCAGGTGTTTTATGGTGTCCTCTCCCTTTCAGTGGTTTTGTAGGCCGTGAGCCTTTCTCGTGGTATTCAGGCTTTGTTTGAAGTGTGCAGGCCTTAAATCACAACATACTATTATTTGGAGTTTTCAAATTCTGGAAATGTTGACTTCTGGAATTTAACCCTAATGCTCTGAATTGTTTTCTCAATATTAACCCTTTCTAAAAAGTTTTGACTTTTAATCTGTTCTTTTTTAGTGTGGTTACAACTGAGAGTAAAAAAAATAAATCACATTTTATTGTAAAGAATATGACAAAATAAAAACCTTGAACCTAAAATGACTGATTAACTTGAATATGAATATGGGATTTGGTCTTAAAGGTCTGTACCCTGATAATATAATTACACATAATTTGATTTTGAGGTCTAACAACTAGGGCCTGAAAGGATTTGTCCAGCAGAGATTTGCCCAGCGGTCCAGGAGAGATCTTTTAGTTTTCGTACTCAAACTTTACTGATAAACAGACAATCATCATGTGAGGCTGTGAAAGGCAGAGGATGGTTTTGTTCTGTTTGACTGAGTGTTGATGATGACTGCCTCTTCATTAAAATCAGCCCTGTTAGCAGATAAGCCTCAGTGAAGAACGTCCTTCAACAACCACATATCAGTGAATGTCTTACAAGGAAACACAAATATAACTGAAGGGATTTGGACACAGATATCAACAGCTTTTGAATCTTGCCGACTACTCCAATCCTGTTTCTTGGCAGTAATCAAGTAAAGTGAGAACTGAAATAATTGTTGAGAGCTGCCTGTAGTATTTGATAGTCTAACAAACCTCTTAAAGTGGCCTGCTACCAGGCTGACAAGGGTTCAGAAATGTTTTAAAACACCTTCTGCCGCATCATAAAGATGAACTACACCACACACCTCGTTTGATAGCCACGGGTGTCTAATTCACACTCATAGTGATCACATTGTTAGAGTTGGTACAGCTGACATCTTAATCTGGAATGAAATCGTGCGTTCTGTTGCATCTGTACACCAACAACCAGAGAAATTAAACCAAGCTAGAAATTTTACTGCACAAGAAATATTGAAGTGACATTCATCACTCAAAAGGTCTCGACCAGTAGATTTCAAATGATGCCTTGAACCTCCACTACAACGGAGCATAGGGTGACCACGTGACAAAAACTGGAACAACCGTCACATCACGCTTGTGAATTTCATGTGCTTTTCCATATAACTCCACAATGCCACAGTTAAAATATACAAGTAACATGTCAGCACTTACAGCAGATACTCCTGCTCAAAACGAGCACTGACATACGTATGTGCTATGAAACACCTGGTGACGCTGGATGGCACTGGCTGAGTGGGTCACACCATCACAAATCTCACAACATTGGATAGCGGAGACTGAG
The DNA here is from genome assembly GCF_016835505.1 of Polypterus senegalus. NCBI lineage: Eukaryota > Metazoa > Chordata > Cladistia > Polypteriformes > Polypteridae > Polypterus > Polypterus senegalus. Next base: position 229,839,018 of record NC_053157.1, on the reverse strand, counting down.
ACGATTCCATCGACACCAAATAAGGCCTCATGTTTGAACAACAGGCCTGCAGTGACTTTATATAAAGAAGTCTATCTCACCAGTCAAGAGGGAATTTTTGTGTGTTGTTGCATAAAACTTCATAAAGCAACAGTGAATACAAACAACTTATATATCAACATTTACAGAAGAGTCTGATGAATAACACAAGCCTAAGCACATCACTGTGTGATTCAGTGTTGGTGAGATATTCACTTTAAAACATCATGTGCCCACCGGAGACTGGCATCAAGAAGCTGCCGTTTCCAGGTGGGTTATTGTGGCTCAGTGGGTCGTGCCCTGGAAAGCTTTATACCATTTGATATCTGTGACTGAGACGTCTCCAATGATATATGACATGCCAACGTTTGGAAAATGAACAATGCAAAGGTTAGAAAATTTGTTTTGTGTGTCTGTTTGTGTATCTATGATACATGGATGTGTGTGTGTATACATGAGAAATGATTTATATTTGATATTAATATTTTATATTATTTTATATATATATATATATACTAGATATTAGGCCCGTTATAATAACGGGAGCTAGAACAGTAGTGCATAAACATTTGTATGAATAGTCTGCATTAAATGGCAAGGGACCTTGTATGGGGCTGTAATACGTGTCACTGTATTGTGTGTCTTTAATTTCCTCTCTCAGTAATACTGGTTTGTATTTCCGTAAAATGCCTGTAATTTTGTCGGACAGTAATACAGTGGAACCTCGGTGGAACCAAAGTAATTTCCCCCATAGGATTGTATGTAAATACAATTAATCCATTCCAGACCATATGAACTGAATGTAAATATATATTTTTTTAAGTTTTTAAGCACAAATATAGTTAACTATACCATAGAAAGCACAGCGTAATAGTAAACTAAATGTAAAAACATTGAATAACACTAAGAAAACCTTGAACAACAGAGAAAACTAACACTGCAAGAATTTGCGCTGTAGCCTTATGACCCGTTCGCTAAAAACTCTTTTTTCAATGAGTTTTAAGCACAGCGGAAAAAATCCTCTTTTTGAAAAATCTGTAATTAAATAAACAACCAAGAAAAGTAACATTGCAACAATGCACGTGCACGCCTGTGTGAGTGTGTCTCTCTCTTGCGCGCCTTTGTGTGTGTCTCTCGCATGTGTGTCTCTTAAGCGCACACCTCTGTGTCTGTGTGTGTGTCTGTCTGTCTCTCGCCTGTGTGTGTGTCTGTCTGTCTGTCTGTCGCGTGTGCGTGCGTGACTCGTGCGCGCCTGTGTGCGTATCTCTGCACAGGGAATGCACAGGAAGGGACTGAACGTGCTGTGTGGCCCCGCGCATGCGCACTTCACCAGAAGACACACACGGACACTGGACGCACACAAGGGTTTTATTAAAGAGGATGATAGATATATATATATATATATATATATATATATATATATATATATATATTACATTATTTATATCTATATTGAGGGCATCCCTGCCTGACAAGGTTCTGGAGGTGAGAGGGCTGCCCGTGGTGCCAAATGCTTTAACATTTCATTTCTTTGTGTTATCAACATGAAACTTTTCACAGGTACATTTGACTGGGAACACAGCAGAGGTGACAAATCTGACCTGTCATTGTTTGAATTTGAAATATACTGCATTTTATAACTAAAAATACAGAAGAATCACAAGGTCCGTTTAAGGTTTGTTTTTTTTGTTTTTTTTTTTGTATTTTGCCATTAGTGTTTCAGTAAAGGAAAATTGAAATTTGATACAAACACAAATTCTGTCACATCTGTGAAGTTTTTGTGAAAAATCACCGTCCTTCCTTTATGTATTGGATAATAAGGCTTTATTATGGTGTTCTCCTGTCAGGAGGAAATTACTGAAAATGACCTCAGGGTGTAAAAGACCAACAAAGACGTTCAGGACAAGTAAAAATAAATCAAGAAGATAATCAGAGAGTGTGAGTCACACAAGATGACAAAGAGGCAGGCAGGTGTTTTTTTCTGTTGCATTTCTCTTTATTTTACATTAGAAGACATTCTTTTAATTCTTCTTTTTTGAAAATGATTGGTCTGGGAGGGTCCTATTGGGCTAAAAGAGAAACAGACAATTAATCAAATTAGTAGAAAAAGGTGATTGTCTTGGACATTTTATAGGAGACTTCTGAGACTCTCTTGTGAGTTCAGTGACATTGTGAATTAATAGAAAAAGACGAGAGAGAAGGCCCTGCTGCAGTGAGCCATCAAAGAGCGGGTGAAAAATCAAACACAGATGGAGGGGTAAGAAACCTGTCCTTTTAAAAAGCCCCCTCTTTTGTCATACTAACTTTAAACAGAACTGTATTAAAATTATAATAACAGGAGCTAAAAAGGAAGGACAAGTTTTCACGAATGGGAAATCCTCTCTCCTTAAACTCAAGGAACAACTGTGGGATCCACAAATGGTTTTAATCCTGAAAACAAGTCAGTCAGCCCTCCATTCTGTCAAACATTTACCTCTTAGGCTAAATATGCTTACCGATTTATTGAGGACCAGAAAAATCATCTTCAGGCAATTCCATATCCTCATAAAATGCATAACCTCCATGATATTCACCTTCTACAGGCTGACTGTGAGGATGAAATCAAGATGACAAGTCAACATTTCTTAATGGGTGAGATGCTTTCTAGTTGTAGGACAACTGGCATAGTAAACAGTTAAATTTTGCTCTCATCTTGTAATGTAGCACATTATGCAGGTCAAGACCTTACATTTAAATAAATAAATAAATAAATAAAGTGAGTTTTGGCCACCCTAGAGTCCTGCCTCCTATAGCTCAGTGCACCTTTGTGTGTGAAGCTCATGGAAACAGCAGGCTGCCATTAAAGCCTCCTTCATTCACATCTCACTGAGCGGCCTGCTGTGTCTGTTTCAGGATGGAGGCTCAGGGGGTCACTATGAGTGAAGTGAACACTGTGGTCACCACACTCACACACACACACACACACTTCATGGACTTCAGCTGTTCAACTGCCCTCTGTTTCTCATCCTGTGTGTTAAAGACTTATAGAGAGCACAGCATTTGCAATATAAAATTATCAAAGGTCCATTTTTATCATCAATTTTAATTATTATACAATTAAGCAACACATCAAGCATTTTCAGATTACAAGAGGAATTCACTTTTGACAAAACACCAACCTTTTAACACTGGATTGAACATCTCAACACCCACCAAATCCAAAGCACAAATAACCCTTGAAAGACCCACCTGCTCTAAGGCCGCTGCTCTGGAGCTTTGTAGACATTTAATGAAAATAAATAACATTAAAGAGATAATAAATAGAGGAGGAAAAAATGGATTGAAGCAGAAACGGCTTATATCAACACATAAACTGATTGACAGTATCTGAAGAAGGACGACTGTAAACACGAATCACTACTTGCAAGAGACCACCCGGGCTAACGATAAGAGAAAACAAAGTGGACGACATCTTAAAGTGTTCAGTCAGCTCCTGAAATATTCAGAGTCAGAAGTTATTAAAGTGCACTGGAGACACCAAGCAGGGTTTGCACAAAGGTGACAACACATCAGGTCAAATCAGGACAGTGGCCACACATCAGAAATCAAATGCCAATGAACATTTGTGACATCTTCATATGAAAACAAGTCTTCTCTCAACTGAGTGCCAAGTGTGAAAGGTGAAAGTCAGAGTTTGGGAGACCTTATCAAAAAAATAAAAATAAATAAACAGTCAACAATATTGTCTGAAGGGGCTTGTTACTGGAAGTGTGATAAACCTAAGATCACCAGTTAGTGCCCACGAGCCACAGCAGTCCATATTCTCTGCCCCAAGTCATCTTCTAACTTACTGCTCTCAGCTTCCCTGAGAGAATCTGCGCTCCCTGCCTGCTTCAAAAGGCAGACGATTAATCTCATGCCCAACATAACAAAAGTGGATGGTCTGCTTGACTCCAATCACTCCAGTTGTGATGAAATAACAAGTGCTGGGACACATTAAAGAGAATATTCCAGATTGTCATACAACTGCTCCATAGTAAATGCCATATCCTTTGCCATTTCCCTTGCAATTCATGCTTTCCTGACACATATGGATAACACAAACTACAATGTCAAAGTCCAGTTTACAGACTGCAGCTCAACATTTAATACCTTTGGACAAGTAAAGCTGACCAGCCCACTACATTTGGGATTTGGACCTCAGCAAATGAGATTAGCAGCATGACAATAATGTTGACCCTCAGCACATGCCCTCCATTGGGTAGCGTACTGAGCCCCCTGCTATGTTCAAAGTTGATGATATTTACTGGTTACTCCGTCATTTTATTCAGATCACTGACAATGAAGAGAAGATGTCTACCTGCTAACTCAGTGGTATCAGGTCAATAATCTCACACGAAATCTTAGTAAAACCAGGAGCAGAGCAGAGACTTCAGGAAGAAGAAAGGAGACCACACTGACTATGACATCGGACAGGATGTTGTGGAGAGGGTGAGCACCTTTAAATATCTCAGAGTGACACCACTGACTAACTGAAGTGGGCACAACACATCTCATCCCTTGCCCAGAAAGCTCACTGTTGCCTCTTCTTCCTCTAATGCCGGGGTCTCCAACTCCGGTACTGGAGGGCCACAGTGGCTACAGGTTTTCATTCTAACTTTTTCTTAATTAGTGACCTGTTTTTGCTCCTAATTAACTTTTTTTGAATTAATTTTAACTGACTTGCTCTTCAAGACTCAGTCCTCTTAATTGCTTCTTTTTCCTTAATTAGCAGCCAAACAACAATGAGATACAAAATGAGCCAAAACATGACCAGCAAACTGTGTCCATCATACAATATCTGAAAATAAAGAAAGGTGAAGGTCTCGGGAATGCTGATCTGCTCAGGTCCCCAAAACATTTTAACAGAGTTCTTAGAAAAGAGAAAATTCACAATTTCGGAAATGTATGTCATTGCACAATGAGAGCTGCGACAAGCCATGGAATCAAAGAAAAGGTTTAATTAACAACAAGAATCAGCCTAATTAATCAACTGGTTGGAGTGAAATTGGTTGGAGTTTGTGGCCCTGACTTAGTTGGTCTTCTGTTGGCTCACTCACTTCACATTTCATTTCTGTTTGGGTGCCATTAACAGGAAAGAAATGAAGCAATTCAGAGGAATGATGAAGAAATTCAGGGGAACAAATTTTGTAAAAGCAAGTCAATTAAAATTAATTCAAAAGAAGTTAATTACCAGCAAAAACAGGTCACTAATTAAGAAAAGGGTTAAAATGAAAACCTTCAGCCACTGAGGCCCTCCAGGACCGGAGTTGGGGACCCCTGCTCTAATGTCTGACCAGATTTTATTTTTCTCATTCTGCTCTCCTGAACTTTTACAGGTGCCCAGTGGAGTCGACGCTCAATGGCTGCACCACATCCTGACATGACACCTGCACAGCTCAAGAGTGTAAAGCCCTGCAGAGGGCACTGAAGGTGGCACAGAACATCAATGGCTGCCAGTAGAGCTGCCTTATCTCAGGACGTACACAACACTCGCTGTCTATGAAAGTCAAACAGGATCATTAAAGACCTTGGCCATCCTGCACAGCTGCTTTTCCTGCTCATCTCTTCAGAGCCTTTGGCACTCGCACACCTTATCTAGTGAGTCACTTGTAAAGTTTCAGATTTGCATTTTATCTGTGAATTTGTCACAACGCTCTGTGCCTGCACCAGTGAAGACCGCAAGACAAAAATCAACTGAATTGATTTGAGCTGAACTGGGAGATTCAGGGACAGTTTCTACCCACAATCAGTAAAGTTGTTAAACAGTCAATCACAAGAACAACAAATGTATGACTATGCTGTGTATATGTGTATGTATCTTTAATTCATATATTTAATTATTTGAATTTGATTTGCATTAAATAAGAATTCCTTGTCCTATGTACACACAAAAATAAAATTACCTTGATTTGTCATTATTAGGGTCATTTTAAACATCAGACATCTCTAAAATCAGACACAGGCCGAGAGTTTGAAAGGGCAGCTGCTGAATTCAGGATAACAAGGCACATAAAGTTTAAAAGAGAATTCATAATGAAATCCAATCATTCACTCCACCTTTCAGAGTCTGTGCTTTATATATTCACAACAACATCATTATATAATAGCACCAAGATTGTGTTAAGCACAAATAGTTCAAAAGAGACACTTAAAGTAAAAAGAGCAGCTGCTCAGGGACCTCAAACCTCCAAAATATCCGACATAAACGCAGTGTTTGTGTTGTTTGTCGATTCATTGATGGCTACGGATACAAAATCAGCCCTGCTGACTCCATCTATCACTCTAATTTGGATTTCCTCTGCCGATACATGAATTCAACATGCAGTAATCTGTTTCATGTTTTCATTAACTTTATCCATTAATTTATCACTCGCTAGATCCAGTAAATACCTTCAACAGACTCTTTGAGTTCCACCATTCAGTAAAGACTTTATTATTCTTAGCCAATACTCATGTAACATGGAGGGAAGAGCTTGTTGTTTAGTGTTAGTGAGTCAGTGAATGGCTGGTTATTTTCCTGTCTTGACCACAACTCACTTCTAGATCTCGATTTTCCTACACTGGGTCTACAACTGTAGTGGATAAAAGAAGATTTCTGCTCCAAAACTGAATGGACACGGAGCTCTGTGGACACAGTCGAGGACAGAGGATGTGCCCCCTGTTGTGTGTGCCATTGTGTGTACGGCACTGCACTCTGCTCCTCTGTGAACATGTCCATGTTTTGCTGTCTGATGCCTGAAGAGTCGATGTGCACAGACGCATGACTAAATTGTGATGAGCCTCCCACAAAGCCAAGCAATCAGTGACAGAACTTACAAACATTCTTCAATGGCACATTCTCCATTCTACTCACTCATTGATTGAGGTATATGTTCCAATTTCATTCAATGGAAGCTGAAACATTTCTGAAACATAAGAACAAAAGTACGATGAGGTTTTAGTAACTGGAAAATAGATTTCAGATGACCTGCTTCTTAAAAGTAAAGACAAAAAATTTACCAACAAGGAACATGTAAAAGAAAAAAAAGGTTTAGTAGACATATTTGTGTGTCTAAATCTCAGGTCAGAACTCACATAAGCCATTGGCAGAGAGCACAGGCACAGCAGAACCAGCAAGGTGGAGAATCTCATGGTGGTGCTGACACCGAGACGTATGTTGTGGTCAACATCAAGACCTCCTTATATAGCAGATCAGGTGGGGTGGGACATGTCTACAAGGTGGGGAGGAGGCCAACTGGCAGGAAAGTTAATTCAAATCAGATCTCATTTGCCTTGGAGGAACAACAAAAAGAAACTGCAGTCAAATCACAAACCGTAAAGGTCAGGCCATTAACTCCTATTAATTTGTGTAATTATTGTGCTATTATTCTGTGCTGGAAGCATTGTGTTGAAAAGTAACAATGATAAACCTAAAAAGTCATCATTTTTGTCCAATATTATGATAAAGAAAAATAAAGCTGAACGCCACATCAGCACATCTTTCTAATATGAAATTAAGAACTTGCCATTGATTTTCTGCCCCCTCTCTTCATGTCTGTCTGTCTATCCTCGTGAAACAACTCGGCTTTTAGTGGACTCATCTTGCTGATATTTGTTACGCTTGTTTTTCATGAAAATTTGTCTGAAATACTCAATTCACCTTCAAAAGGAGCAAACAGAGTGTGTTCGGCAGGAGTTTAAAACAGAAAAGACTCCATTAAGTAAACATCAGCCAAAAAGAATGAAGAATTAAAAGAATGTACTTCATTTAAAATAAAAGAAACACAATGCAAAAATAGTGTTTACCTGTCTGTCCCTTTGTCTATTTGCCCATCTTTGATCATCTACTTGATTCATAATGTCTCATCATGAAGATCTAAGACGTACAAATGCCACTGGCTGCTATCAACAATCAATACAAAGGGACTGGAGTAGTCGGCAGGATGGACAGGCTGTGAATGCACTGCTCCAAATTCCCTTTCAGTTTCATTTGTGTTCCTTTATAACACTTTTACTGACATGCAGTTGTTGAAAGGTCTTCCTCAATGAGGTTTATCTGCCAGAAGAGCTGATTTTTATGGAGAGCTGATCATCTTTGGCACTGAGTTGAACAAAACAAAGACATCATCTGAGTTTCACAGCCACACATGATGATTGTATGTTGATAAATAAAGCTTGAGTTAGTAACCTAGAAGATCTCACCTGGACCTCTGGATGAATTTCAACAGAACAAATCATTTGATGTTCTAATGTTGGACTTTAAAAGCAAATTATACATAAGTATATTATCAGGTGTAACCAGTAGGAGGAACCACTGAGCCCCAAAACCCCAGACCCAATAATGCCCAACACAGCGATGGGTTCAAATAATGGATTTATAATCCAAAAAGCCTGTTATATAATGAAGCAAAGCCAATAATCACACAAAAAAAATTAAACTCTTCCTTCTCCTTCCTCCTCCTGTGGCTGTCGTCTGCTGCCTCCCAACTCCACAAGGTAAGGCAGTGGGCTCTTCTTATACTGGACTTGGCTTGACCTGTGAGGAGCACTTCAGGGTGGTGTGAGAACCAGGGCACTTCTCACCTGACATCACCCCCTTGCGGCACTTAGGGACCCCAACTGGATTCCAGTTCTCATGAACCCCTGCGTGTGTCCTAGCTGGGACGGCACCAGCAGACCACTGCCAGCAAGTGTATGGGGGATGGAGCTGCTCCTGACCTCCAGCTTCTGCTAATCCATCCCCTGCCATCTTCCATGTTGACGAGAGGTCCTGCCGTTTGTGCAGAAGAGTTACCTGTTACCTCTCCATGGCACTCACACAGGGCACAGACCTCCTAGACCAAATCCCGTATTCATATTCTAGTTTATTAGTCTCTTAGGGTTTAAGTTTATTATATTGTCATTCTCAGTTGCAAAAAAAATAAAATAAAATAAACACCAAAATAGTTTAGAAAGTGTTTGAACTGACAAAAAACAATTAGAGCATTTGAACAAAACTAATGATCTAATTCCAGAAGCAGAAATGGAAAACTCCAACATA